>NC_084460.1:251259978-251563009 GCF_027409185.1 Cynocephalus volans
AAATGCTATTTTCTCTTGTCTAGAATATGTAGCATCAATGAAATCAACAGCATGTATGATATTATTTTGATAGAATTCCAAAGAAAAAATTAGTTTCTCACAGACATATGAGTATATTTCTAAATAAATTATCCCATTAATTTAGAAACTTGATCAGGTGTTGCAGAAGGTAGTTGCCCCCGCCCCCCCCGATATCAATTATCTCATCTTTCTTTAATAATACATCTCTTGAATTTCAGTTAGATACACAGACAAGCAGTGCATTCCCAATCCTCCTGTTGCAGCTTTGAGTGCTTAATGACAAAGTTATAGCTAATTAAATATGAGTAGAAAAGTGCCATGTGCAATTTCAGAGCTATTCTCTTAAAGGGTATAACAAGGCCCTCTAATTTCCCTGATTACCTTTGAATTGGCTGAAATGTGTCTGCAGTGATGGAAGTGAGGGTAGCCTTCCTAGTTTACAAGGATGGAAGCCTCATATCGAGCATGGGAGAATCCCAAGATAGAAGATCCTGGATCAGTGACACTACTTGTCCTCGACATCATATTTACTGACTGGCATGGATGAGTGAAAAACAATTTTGCTTGAGCTTTTGTTGCTTTGGGGTATTTTCAGAGAATTTGATGTTTATTCTCACTGATACACTGGAAAAACCTAAATTTTTTCATATTCTAATATTTATAAATAGAGAGGCAGCATATTTGTTGAAATAAAATAAAAACTAAGAGATAAATCATGGAGCAAATCATTGTAACAATTTGCTTGCTTTTTCAAGTACTTGCTCTAATTTCTTTGCCTCCTAAAACTCAGCCAGTCAACAATAATTACTGAGCCCATTCTAAGCACTAGGTACTCTTCAAGGCCCCAGGAATGCAATGGTGAGCAAGCCAGTTGAAGTTGCTGCCCTTAAAGTGCCTTCATTATTGTTGAAACTGAAACAAATTAAATATAAAAATGATCGTATTTATTAAATTAATTGGATACAAACTAAGTCAATTTAAATAGACATAAATATTAAACTTCTTTGAATATTTTTTAAAATTAAACAAATATTATTAGTTTCCACTTAAAATTATCAAAAAATATTCTCATTTAAGAAATTAAGGCCACCTTCAACCAATCTTTCTCTCTCTGATATACAAGCCACCTAAATTAATGCTGACCGTGTTAAGTGTTAACCGCTAAGTGTCTGTTGCATATCCAGTCTTTCTTCCTTTCCTCTATGCTTATCAATATCTATCAGTTGATATGTTAAAAAATACATTTGCTAACTTATTTTTACCAAAAAGAGACAACACTTTAATCATTGGTCTTGATATTCTTAGGTGAAAATCCTTCTTAATAAATACAGACATATCTGTTTTTGAGAATTTATCTGTGTTATGTCATTACATGGATGTACATTAATTTCTGCTAGTTGTTTTCCCTTAGGGAACATATTGGTGGTTTTCAAATTTTGCATAATAAAAGTATTCCACAGTGAATACCCTATGGTTATATGTTTATGTGTTTGTGGTATTATTTCTAGATAATATTTTGCAAGAGGCAGAGTTGTTGAGTCATGAGACATGTACTTCTTAATTTCACACGCAAAATCAAGTTACCCTTCATGCAGATGTATCAATTTATGTTATCACTAACCTTAAACCACCAGTACGTTATCAATCTATGTTTATTTCAGCCAATCTAATTTTTAAAAATTACCCAAAGTAATTTACACATTCAACACAATTCCCATCAAAATACCAAAGACATTCTTTACAGAAACAGAGAAAATGATCTTAAAATTTGTGTGGTACCACAAAAATCCTGTGTACCTAAAGCAATTTGCAGAAATAGAACAAAGTTGGAGGCATCATACTTCTTGACTTCAAAATATTCTAGAAAGCTATAGTAACCAAAATGACATGGTACTGGCATAAACATAGACAAATTGACCAACAGAATAGAATAGAGAGCCCGGAAATACATTCACACATTTATAGTGAACTGATTTTTGACAAAGGTGCCAGATTATAGAATGAGGAAAGGACAGCCTCTTCAACAAATGGTGCTGGGAAAACTGGATATCCACATGCAGAAGACTGAAACTAGACCCCTATCTCTCACCAAAAACAAAAAATTTGCTTCACGTGGATCAAAGACCTAAATTTAAAACCTGAAAGTATGAAACTACTAGGAGAAACTATAGGAGAAATGCCCCATGAAATGGAAATGGGCAGCACTTTTTTGAGTGAGACCTCAAAGGTACAGGCAACTAAAGTAAAAATACATAAATGGAACTTTGCCAAACTCAAAAGCTCTTGCACAGAAAGCAGCACTGTCAACAAAATAAAGAGGCAGTCTAAAGAATGGGAAAAAGTGTTTGCAAACTACACTTCAGACAAGAAGCTAATATCCAAAATACATAAGACCTTAAACAACTCAACAACAAAAAATAAATAAATAAATAAATAAAATAATAATAGTAATAATAATAAACAACCCCATTAAAAAATAGGCAGAGGACCAGAACAGACATTTATCAAAAGAAGATATAAAAATGGCCAACAGGCACATAAAAAAATGCCCAACATCACTAATCATCAGGAAAACAAATCAAAACCACAGTGAGATACTATCTCACTCCAATTAGAATGGCTATTGTTAACAAAACAAAAAATAACAAATGCTGGTAAGGCTGTGGAGAAAAAGGAACATGCCTACATTGAAGGTAAGTGTAAATTGGTATAGACACTGTGAAAAACAGTATAAAGTTTCCTCAGAGAATTAAAATTAGATCTACCATATGACTCAGCTATCCCAGTACAGGGTGCATACCCAAAGGAAATGAAATTGATATATCAAAAAGACCCTGTACACCCATGTTCATCATAGCACTATTCATAATAGCTAAGAGATGGAATCAACCTAAATGCCCATCAATGGATAACTGGATAAAACACCTGCCATATGTATAGACAATGGAATACTACTCAGCTATGAAAAAAAAATTCTATCATTTGTAGTAATAAGGATGGAACCAAAAACCAACATATTAAGTGAAGTAAATCAGGCACAAAAAGACAAATGCAGCACGATACACCTTTGTGTGGAATAATAATTTAAAAATTCCAATAGAAGTATAGTAGTAGAGAGTAAAGTACCAGAGGCCAGGAGGGAGAGGGGAGGAGAAAAAGTGGTGGTCTAATGGCACAAAACTATGCTATCTGTCCGAAGTAAGTCATTGCACAGTATATGCATGTATTGAAGCAATATACTGTACCCCACAAATATGTACAAATAAATTTAAAATATTTTGAATAAAATTTAAAAAAAAAAAAAATGAAATGCCAACAATCTCATGTTTATTGGCTATATGTATTTCTTTTGTGAGTTGTTCTTTTATACAATTTTTCTTATTTTCTCATTACTTTATGCATTTTGTACTTATGTGGTTTGGTGCATATATGTTTATAAATGTTGTATTTTCTTCATCAACTGTGATTCTGAATGTTTTCGTTCTTATATTCTATTTCATATTGGTAGAAATGTAGATAATATGGTTTTCTTTCTGTTTGTAATTGATTATAATATTTTTGCCCTTGTCTTTAGTTTCAAAATTTGTCATTTTATATTTACACATATCTCTGGTCAGATTTTATAATCTGAATAACTTTTCTCTTTTATAGAATAGTTTGAATTATTCCCATTCATTGTGATAACAAATATGCTTGTCATATGCCTGTTTTTGCCATTTTTACCTTAGTTTGTATTTTTATTATTTCTCATATTCCCATATTTATTTTTCTTGATTAAATAAATTTAATTCATTATTTTTCTGAAATGTAATAATGAATAACAATTTTTTCTTCATGTAAAGAAAAAATGACCACATAAAAATGAAATATGAAGAAAATATTTAAAGAAAAAATAATTATAATTTTAATATTAGGAAGTGTATCTATTAACACTTTTTTATAATGCCTTAATGTCTATTTTTTCTTTGTACATATTGTGCATGTGCATACATGTGTGTGAGGGGCTTGTGTATGTACAGATGCAATTTTATATCTTGCCATTTTTGTAACAATATTTTCATGATCATTTTCTGATACCATTAAAATACTATGTGTTACATTTTATTGTTCATTATATTTTAATTTGTTTATATAATTGTAAAGCAGGTATTATCCCAAATAATATATTGTTTAGGATAATATACCTTTTGCATTATCTGTATTGTTTAACAATATTTCTATTGTTTAAATTTCATGTTATTTATAGTTTTTGTTTATCATATATAATAAAAATCTAAATATTTGATTTCTTTCTTAATGTTTATGACTATAATTCTGAATCCTCATTAGCAAGTTTAAAAATTGAATGCTTCAGATTCAATCAACTATATAAATCCAATTTATACTAACTTAAATGAGTAATTTTATTATAAAGATTCAGAGATGTCACAAAGTAACAATATGTAAAAGGAAGTCAATCTTAAGAATATGTCTTTAGAAAATTCGCCATTCTTGATCTATGTAGATGAAGAGTATATTACATAAAAAATGTCCATCACTTCTTCCTGAACTTTTTAGAATCCAGGTACACAAAATATTACTGGCCTATCCTAAAATTTAGCATGAGCTTCGTGGGCTTGCTAGGATTATGGGCACACCATGGATAAATCAATTTTGGTAGGGAAGTTGGTGATTTGACAAGACAAGTTAAAGTTATGAGGATGGTGAATGGGGGTTAGGTTTATAACATATCTCTAAATTTTTAAATAAATAATTATACTACTAAGTACTATCATCTGAATTTTATGAGGTACCCATTTCACATTAGCCCGGAAAGAATTTTTTTTTTTTTTAATTTATAAACTGCTATGGATTGAACATTTCTGTCCTCCCAAAATTCATAGGTTGAAGCCATAATCCCTAATGTGATGATATTCAGAAGTGGATCCTTTGGAGGTAATAGGTCATGAGGATAGAAATCTCATAAATGGATGGTTTATGAAGAGACAAGAGAGGTACAATCTCTTCCCCATATAAGGATACAGCAAGAAAAGATCCAAATGCAAACCAGGAAGAAGACCCTCAGTAAAATCTGAATCAGCCAGCAATTTGAACTTGGACATCCCAGCCTTCTCAACTGTAAGGGATAAATTTCTGTTGTTTAAACCACCTAGCCTATGGTATTTTCATTATAGAAATATGAAATGACTAAGATATAAATCAATTTGATAACTTAATAAATTCTCATATTTTTAATTTTAATTTATTTAGTTCAAGGTCAATATGACCATACATGAAGCTCAGTAAAAACCTCTGTATTCTCTTCTTATCAGGAAGGTTGTGCTAAAAGAAGTGAGAAGTTCAGTGTGTGTGTGTGCGTTTGTGTGTGTGTGTGTGTGTGTGTGTGTGTGTGTGTGTGTGTGTGTGTGTGTGTGTGTGTGTGTTATGTTAGGGGATAATATTGAGTCTTGACTTTATATGTGTTTCTTAAATCAGGTCTCATCTCTACTATACACAGAAATATTTCCACAAAATTTCTCTTGTATGAATAGCCCACATGCTTGGTTTCTTAGCTGTATGGGAGAGTTTAATTTTTGTAAGTTCAATTACAGTCTTTTTGGTATACTTCAGAGACTGCTTTGTCAAAGTCACCAATGACCTTCAAGGAAGGTGGCCAACTTGAGATTGATTCTCTGATCTCATTTCACTTATGCTACCAGCAGCATTCCTCACAGTTGATTACTATCTCCTTAAAATAAACCTTTTTTTTCATTTTTTTTTTTTCAGAGAAGTGTTTCTGAGATATTCCATTCTTTTGATTTTATAATCCTAGTTGGCTGCTCATTTTCTGTCTTAATTTTTAGCTGTTGTTCCTTGGATTAATCCTGATCTGTCCTGGGTTTATCCATCCGTATGAACTCTCATGTGATCTCATCTAGGCCCAAGCTTATAAAAGGCACTGATATGCCTATGGCTCCCATATGGGTATGTGATCCTAACTTCAAACTCTATACCAAGCCATCTCAAGTACCTCTACTTGTATGTCTAAAAGTAATTTGTCATATTAAAAGTTAATAAAAATTTTAGCGTTTTCCCAGCTTACTTCTCTCCAGACTTCCACATCTCGATAAACTTCATCAGTAACCCCTCATTTGCTAACATCAAAATTCTGTTTTTCTTTTTTATAATTAAATTATTTTTAGTCCACACATAATAATTGTACATATTTATGTGGTACCGTGTTATGTTTCAATACATGTATGCAATGTGTAATCAAATTAGAGTAATTAGTATATATATATCACCCCAGACATTTATCATTCCTTTGTAGTGAGGACATTCAAAATTCTCTCTTTTTGCTATTTTGAAATATACAATAATGTTTTGCTGACTATAATCACCCTGCTGTGAAATGGAATACTAGAACTTATTCCTCCTATTTAACTGTAACTTCATACTGTTGACCAATCTCTCCTCATTTCCTCCTTCCCCTACCCCTCTCAGTCTCTGGTAACCACTATTCTACTCTATTTCTATGAGACCAACTTTTTTAGCTTCCACATAAGAATGAGATCACGTAGTATTTGTCTTTCTGTGCCTGGCATATTTCATTTAACATATTGCCCTTCATGCTCATCCACGTTGTTGCAAATGACAGTATTTCATTATTATTTTTTTGTCTACGTGGCTGAATAGCATTTCATTGTGTAAAGATACCACATTTTCTTTATCCATCCATTGATAAACACTTAGATTGATTCCATATCTTGGCTATTGTGAAAAGTGGTACAATAAACATGCTTAGTCTGTCATACCACATGTAATCTATCAGTAAATCCCAACAATTCTAGCTCAAAAGTATGTCCCCAATCCATTTCTTCCTCCCCTTCTCTACTTACCATTTTAGACCAATTACTTTAATTTCTGTATCTTTTTAATAGTCTCCCTGCTTTCACATATCTCCTATAATAACTTCTTCACATACTAAACAGAGTGGCATTTGTGTCTTCCTCCCTCTCTCCTGCCAACTCTTCCTTGCTTCTTTTTTTCTTTTCTTTATTTTACCCAGATATGTACCTGTATATGTATGCATGTCAGCCTTATCTCCTCCCCATCCACAGCTGTCTCCTCTTCTAGTTCTCTCTCTCCCTCATACCTGATACTAAGAAACACAAGTTAACAAAATATATGTACCCTTACTATATTTATGCCTGTTTTTTATTTTACAAAAGCATACACTTGTTCTTCTTTTTATACAAAACTAAATTCTATTTTGTACTCTTCTCTCATTTGTACTTTACATGTTTTATACAATAAAACTAGATAGTCCTACCAAATCAGTATGCGTTGATATATTTTATTATTTTAATTGATGTATGAAAGTCTATGATATATATCATAATTTATGAAACTATTCCCTTATTGATAATCATTTCCTTTGTTTCTAATTTTTTTTATAACTGAACAATTGAACAAGGTTATTGTTCATTGTAAATGTTCTTGTAAATTTCTTTTATAATGATACTTTTATTCTATGTAGCAAGTCCCAGGAATGCAATGGCTGGGAAAAAACTTATATCCGATTTTAATTTTAATAGATGTTGCCAGATTGCTTACAAAAAAGGCTATAAAACTTGCAATGTAATAATTGTTCATCCTCTTTTTACTTATAGTAATATATCGTAATGTTATTCCTTTTGGTAAATTAGTTATATGGCATCCAATTACATTAATTTCTTTGGAAACATATTAGAAATGTAGCTTTGGCTCCTAAATTAGCATTGTCTGGCATTTATCCCAAAGCTACTTATTAGAATTGGAAAGGAAGGGGGTAAAAAAGATTAGAAAATATCAACATCAATAGGTCAGGTAATCTATCATTCTTTTAAGACATGTGAAAATATTACATAATATAAATTCTTTCATTTACTTGTTAAGGTTGAACCTAAAAACAATTGTGAGATTCTCTCTGATCCTTTTTACATTTGCATTAATTTTCATATTTCCACAATTCCTACATTTGCACCAGCAATTCAAGGCATGCATCCTCATGTAGGAAGATAAGGTGGTGTTTTTTGGCAGGCCTCACCAATATCTACTCTAGGCAAGTTGCCAGAGAATCAGTGAAATTAAAGCTTGAAAACACATAAGATAATATATTGCGTATTCTCTTTCTTTTAAAGGTTAAATAACTGAAATTAAGGGAGTTTGAGTCATTATTTGGCCAATATTCCAAGGCTGCTTTAGTTCGAGATGTTTTAAAGTAGTTTGTAGAAAGGTGTTAATTGTGATAATGTTTACTCAAATATCAGTTCCATACCTCGTTGATTCTAAGATGTCCTTCTGTTTTTCACATATATGCAGGTTTTGTTTGTCTTATAATCAGTGGTTTCTTACATTAATTGGCAATGTGTTCTTATTTATTGTGAAGATAAAAAAGGGTACATCTTGAAATAGATAGGGTATTATATTTATTAAAATATAGGCTTTGTTCTTAACAACCCCACACTTCAACCTAGCAGAACTAAAATACGGAAACAGGCATCTGGGTACATAGCTACTTTTAGGTGATAATTACCTTAAAAAATTACCATCACTCATCAAAGCATATAATAACGTTATCAGCTACAGATAAGGTCAGTATCAGTTATTCAATATGTATCCCATACCTAGTATAGCCCAGTGTTTCTCATACTTAAATATCATATGGATTTTTTAAAAAGATTCCCTAGCATAGATAAAGTTCACTTGTGGCATAATTTTACTTAAATATGTTAACACAAAACTAATTAAACAACCCCATATGCTTATAGCTCTTATATAAACAAAAAACAGAAAATAGAAATCAAATGAAAATACAACAAGCAAATATCCAAATTTGCGATCTTAATTTAATACAACAGATGATGCTGCTTTGCTGAAATCAAATCCTATCTCAAACATGAATTTGTTTATGAGTGTTTTTGTGTCAATACTGATCTCAGCATGCCTGAAGTATATGGTGACTATGTGTGCTCTGTGGTGATAACGTTCTCTCACCTGTTTCCTCCAATTTATCTATCACCTTCATTCATGCAGCATGCCATAATATCATCGGGAATCATCTTAGAGCAAGCAAATACTATGTGTTAAATTTTAGGATTCTTTCTCATTAGCCCAAAATAATAACAGCAGTCATATTTGGCACCAACGTGATCATAAACATGAATGTAAACTGAAGAGATAAATAGTGGCAGTACTTAGTTACATATTATCCAGTTATATGGTTCTACATATGACAAAAATATGCTTATTATTTTAAGATTATTACAGTAATGAAAAAGATAATTTTAAATCTCAATAATATACTCACTGATGACTAAGAATACATCACAGACACATTTGAAGAGCAATGGAATATGCATTTTTTTGTTCATTTGTTTTTCCGGTTTTACATAAGAATAAAAACTTGGTTCACAAAAGCTCAGGTAAGGTTGAGTTGCTGGAATGCAGGATTCAATCTAATCTGCGCATCATTCAATTGAGTGACGGAAAGTTATCCAGAGAGAGTAAGGGCATCCCAAGATTATCATGACAGGAAATAGGAAGTGCAAGCATGTGGAGGTGACAACATATGATTTCAAAGAGCAGTAGGAAACTCAGGGAAGATTTAGTTCTCTCTGGAAGAACTGGACTGAGTAAATCAGGGCAGGGATTCAGTACCCAGGAGTCCAGCCATGGTCTGGGAAAAAATGGTAATGCTGGTTTTACATATGGAGGCAACAATTTTCCTGAAATCTTGTGTGGGCCAGGAACAGATCAGGAACAATGCTCAATTGCTTAGCAGAAACATAGTATCCAGATTTGGGTTAAGCAAAGCAAGATAAGGAACAAGGAGTAAGGTAAATCAATATAAGAGGAAATCATAGGGAATTTTGGTGTGAATTACAATTGTTGAAAGGGAAAAACTGAAGTAAAATGATGACAAAAAAATGTAACTTTTTTAGACTAATGACTTTTATTTTCAAATTTTTAATTATAATTTTTCAGCTAGAAAGTTGGCAATTGAGCACAAGTGATCTATAATTATCCCACAAAACATTAAAAATATTTTAACTAAGAAATATTTATTCTACATATTTATAATAAAGTTATATACTTAACCTAATGCATTTAACATAATGTCCAAATTACTCAGAGGAAAAATCTTTTATTTTTTTAAAATTAGGTTGACATAGTTTCACAGAAACAATTCATGCCAAAAGAGTTACCAATAATCCTGAGAAATCAGAATTGTTTTGAATAATAGTAATAGACCATGAATATTACAAGAGCTTGTAACACAATGGGAAATTTAAAGATACATGTACAAACTTTGCCACTGGACACACAGTATGACTTCCATGTGGATAATATTCTGTTCTATGAAAATAATATCCTGTTCTATGAAAAAATTGATATTCCTGTTTCCTGAACTGGAAATTGAGCTTAGTGCTGTAGATAATGATCTGAAAATTTCAACAGAAGTATTTTGAGAGAAAAATACTGCAAAAATTCCTGATTATTATGACTTACACACTAACAAAAAACTATGTCATTTAGTCCTTTCACATATGGTGCTTCTTCCATTTTCTTACACGCTTCCTTGGTATAGCTCTCTATTAGTAAGGATGTTATCTCCTATCTAATAACTGCGAGTATTAGATAACTGCAAGTATTATCTCCAAAACTTCAAAAGACATAATAAAGACCACACAGGTCATTAGTTTTTCCCAAAGTGATACCTCCAGAGAATGCCTGCATTAATCAAAATATAAATTTTTAAAAATCTGTAACGTTAGGAGCTAGAAATGAATTTAATTTCCACACAATATTTAGTGTAAATCAATTAAATATACTTTTTTTTTTCCTTATAGGATTGTGTTCATACTGAATTCTAAAAAGTTTGTAAATTCTCTGTCTCTCTTTCTCCCAAGATTTCCAGACTCCCCCAAGTGGATATCTGAGAAATTTAGCCAAGTGCAACTAAATAACTGTAACATTTCATAATGAGCTCTGATCAATCCACACCAACTTTTTTTCTTTGTTTGAATTGAAGCATGATACATTGAAAATTTCTTTTTATGTAAACCTAGCACTTCCCCTTTCTACCACCTATAATTTATAGTTTATTGACAAGATTATTACCTCTCTTACGAAGACTCTATTTCCTCTCAATTTTCCTCTTTCAGAAAGTGAAATCAAACTGTCAGATTCATTTAAGGATCTTATTATGGTTTGCAGGGTCACTGCTACATAAAATTCTATATATGGGGCAAACTGAATGGAATGTATTGCAATCTTGACCCCCAAATAAACAAGATAAACACAGTTTATAGTGCAGTTTGCTCTGACATAGTGGCATCAGAATGTCTGGAATCTGCTTTAACCAATTAAGCCTTTCAAGGCAAAGTAAAAATAAAGCCTTCGGTAAATCCATTTAAGATTGAATCCATTGAAGGCACCATCTCCCAGCCTCCCACTGCCCATTATCGATCTTTCTAAGTGCCGACTAATGAGTCGTATATATACCTGATGGGATGCTCTCACTCCACCACCTCGGAGAAGCTAAACTAACACAAAGAGAGAATCAGCTGGGGGGGGGGGGGGGAGGCACGACCACGCTGATGGCTGCCTTGGCCCCTTAAAAACCAACCAGAGTGTCTGTCTTCAGGGAAAGCACCAGACCCCATTCCCTACTTTCTGTGACAAACCCATTAGTTTGTGTGCAGGAGATTTTCCGTTTAGGTCGCTTCTAGGTCGATCGCTTTTGTTCGCTACCACTCTCTGTAGTGGGAGAAGAACTAGAGAGAAATGCAGAGCAAGCTCCTGGCAGCAGCTTCTTTGCCGCAAAGCATCCCTTTCTGTTCAGCTTTGGCAATTTAGGAAGAACTGAGGTTCTCGGGGGAGGTGGGGGAGGGGAATGTCGGGACGAGGGACACATAAATCCGGAATCCGTTTTACCTTCTATTCACTTCTCTTCGCATCGGCCTCAGTCCCCTTCCCCCAAACTATCAACACAAGCACTTACGATATTTACACGGGGGGCGGGGAGGGGGGCTCTTTCCTCGCCTTTCTCCAAGATTCTGAACAGGATACCAGCAGTACATTAAAAACAAATAAAATCAAATAAGCCAAACCCAAAGGTCGCGAATATCTTGAGAGAGAAGCGGCTACCGGCACCTGCTTGGATTCGTGGCAGTTGGAAGCGGGTGGCTTTTGGTACCGAATTATTAATTTATTTTCCCCCTCGCGGCCCCCCACCCTCGCCCCCACTCCGACTGCCGGGGAAGAAATAGCGGCCTCTTCATGTCCCCTCCGCCCCCACCTGACAGAGTCCCCCACTTCTCGGTGGCGGGCCGCGTCCCTGGCCCCGTGCGGCCGCGGAGCTGCGCGGGACGCTCCCCATCGCGCCCCGGCTGGCGCGGCCGTGGGTCCTGGCGGCGGGGAAGGGCGGGGGGGAGGCAGTGGGTGACAGATGTACTCCTCTGACAGCTCTCAGTATCAGCCCAGTGGCTCCCTGCCATTGGCTCAGTGCAATGGACCGGCGACGCCGCTCACTATAATAACACTCATGCCTGCCAGCAGCAGCAACTCCGAGTGCGGGCGCCCCGCGCGGGGGATGTTGCCGCCGCCGTTGCTGCCGCCGCCGTTGCTGCTGCCGCCGCGCAGGCGGCTCCCGCTGCTCGGCCCCGCTCGGCCGCCACGCCGGCGCTGACTCCGCTCGGCTCGGTCCTGCCCGCCCGGCCCCCTCCCAGCCCGGGATCCTCCGGCGGGACTCATCGCCCTGACGCGAATTAGAAGACACACAGACACACACACACACACACACACACGGCCAGCATGCGCAGGCGGGGGAGCCTCCGCGCGCAGGGCACAGGGGTGAACTGAGCCTGTCTCCGCAGGGCGTGCGAGAGCGGCGGCGGTCTGCCCTCCTGGCGGTCCCGAGCCCACCCTCCCCGGGCTCCGGCGCGCTGCGGCGGCGGACGCGGGGTGCATGGAAGCGGCGGCTGCGGTGCAGGAGGCGGCGGCTGCCCCATGGAGTGTTACTACATTGTCATCAGCTCCACGCATCTCAGCAACGGACACTTTCGCAACATCAAGGGAGTTTTCCGGGGCCCTCTCAGCAAGAACGGGAACAAAACTCTGGTAATCGCTTCTCTCTCTCTCTCTCGCCACCCTCCCCCCACCCCCCCACCCCAAGAGGACATTTGGAGGATTGAGGGTACTGTGAGGTTTTGGGGGTGCTGAGATTCAGTTTGGCTCATGATGTATTCAATTATTTATCTGGTGGGCTTGGGTGAGTTTAGGTGTAGAAAAAGATGGAATTTTAGGGAAGCTGTGATCCCTGGCTTTAGTCGACACTTCCACAAGGTTCCAGACTCTCCACCTCACTCCATAATGCTGAAGATTATTACCACAGTCTCTCCTTTTTTTTGAAGCAAATTGTGTCAACAGGACCTCTAAAAAATTTTTAAGAAGAGAGAAAGAAAAGAACCCTAACCCAAGTGACCCCGTAACATCTTTTGGGAGCTGAAGGTGAATAAGGATGTGGGTGTAGCTGACAGAAGCAGGGAGCCATGTGGCTGTGGCGTGGAGGAAGTGGCGGGATTGAGTGATGGTCTGAGAATGAGTTTGTATTCTGGCCCTTTCCTGAAGGACTGGCTGGCAGCAAACTTCTCTAGTGAGAAGTTGTCAGTACTAAGCTGAACAGAATGATTCCAGAACCCCATGCTGTCAACTCAGTTCTTCACTCTAAAGAGATAGGGGACAAGTGTGAAGCGTGATCACTATGTCATAATTAGAGGCACTAGGAAACATGTTTGACAAACAGAACCAATCATGCAGTCGCTGGAAGGTTCTTACTGGACCAAGAGCTTCATCTTTTAGCATCCTAGTAGGAAGAGCACTCTTGATTGGTAGGAAAAGATGGGCTGAGCGTTGAAATAGTGCAGGATAATAGCTCCTACTTTTTATCCAAATCCCCTCTTAGCTACAAAACCTCCCTGCAGAACTGACTCTCATGTATTGGTATCTCCGGAGAAGTAGACACCTCCATAAAGGAAAAAGGAAGTAGAGAACGGTTCATTAGGCTAAGTACTGCAAGAATATAGCCAAAGTAAGGTGGTAATATACAAAAGTATGACTCACTAAAGTCTGGGTCCCTTAGCAAGCAATCTCCTCTCCCCTTTTTACGATGGTTAATTAGCGTGAAAGAGTATAGTAGAAGTTTAAGGAGGGACTCAAATAGTCCAGAAGTAAATGCAGTATTCTTAATCTAATTTTCTTTATATATCTTAAAATATATTTCTACAGGAATGAAAATATTGTGCTGGGATGCGTGTTTTCCAAGAATGAAAAGTTCTCATCTGAAGTTTTAATTGAATTCTGACATTAATATGATGCATTTGATTTCTTTCTTTTTCCCTTGAATCTATTGGCTACCACCTTTCAGCTCTTTTTAGACTCAGAAAAGCAGGTCTAGTTTGTTGTTTACATTAATCTTCTGGATGTGGTTGTTTGCTGTTGTTGTTGAACAAAAGAAAGTAAAAATATTCTCCTGCAGTCTTCTATAGTAGAGTACTATATATACAGAGTAGTAGGTAAGGCTAAAGAAATTATTTAAATAGTTCTGACCCTAGTTAAAAAAACAAACTCATCTAAGTGAGAAGGTAAACTTTTAGAGAGAGGAAAAAACATTTACTTTGAAGAAAGCAAACACTTTTATTTTTTAAATCAAGTTCCACTTATGATAAAAGGCAAACTTATTGAACAATATTTCATTTCCATAGTTACAATAATGGCATAGGTGATAAAACACACGTTAGAGTTCATAGAAAAAAATAGTTATTAGGTAAACCTTAACTCATTAAAGTTATATTTATCTTAATTCTTAAGTCAACTTTGGGTTTCTAACTGGTTGAATTTGCTTATGCTGATTTGTTTGTTGTGTGTTTGAAGTTGATTAGTTCTTCACCACTCATATTAACAAAATGTAGGTTAAAGTCTAGATTTGCCTGTGTAAACTTGTGATTAAAATGGGTGATAAAAAGCAGCCACCTAAATGAGATAAGTAAATCTAAATATAGGCAAATGTCAGAAGCAACAAACAGAGATAAAAAGACTTTGAAATAACTCCTATCATATTCCTCTTAGTTATCATGAAAGAGACTTGTGCAAATTTCTGAGCTAGTCCTTAAAGGTTGTTTACAAACTGCCCAAGTTTGTATTTTCTGTGTATGATTTACACTGCCTGAAGTGATGTAGAATTTTGTGTATGATCCAACTATATTTCAAACTATTTTTTAAAAGATAATGTATATGTGTGTTTTCTAGATGCCTTTTGATGTATTTTGTTATTGAAGAAAATGAGATTTATGCCTGTTTTTAACAGAAGACATTTTAGATATACTCAGACATGAATGATTTTAATTAAAAAAAGATCTATCTTTATCTAAAAACATATTCTCTACAGCACATAGGATGCTATGAGGACTTGCTATAAGTTAAAACTTACTATCAGCTAAAAACAGAAAACTGTATCTGAAACTTCTAAGAATTAGGAACTTTAATAAGAAACACAAATACTATCTTAAAAGTTATATTGCCATATTTAAAAAATGTTCAATTAAGAACTTATGCATATTATGTTTTTTTACAGTTTTATTTTTTATTTCTAACTTGACAATTAGATCATATGTATTTATCATGTACAATGTTTTTAATCCCTGTTTCATGGAGTAATAATTATGAAATCTTTTCTACTTTACTTGCTATTTGATTTTGACATATTAGAATTTTGCCTTTAAAAAAATAATCACATTTTTGTCTTTTGAAATGCATACAAAATTCAAAGGATTTTAATAATGTCTTAAGTGTTGGCTTGATTTTTCTTTTTTTCTTATTTTAGGAAAGCATAACTTAAAATGTAAAACCATTCCAGGAAAAGGTATTTTGATTTTTCCAAAAAAATCCCATTATTTTAAATCACTAGATAATTAATCGATTTTTCAGATTTTTTTAAATTTAAATTTTAAAAAATAATTTTATGATCTTTAAAAAAACCTTAGGAGTAATTTAAGCTAGCCTATAAATGTTAATACAGTGTTCTTTCATGAATTAGAAGTTACGTATAGAATATCCTTTGTAAATAAGGTTTTATTGACATTGGTGAATTGCTTTAGTCCTAAATCCAGAATGTAATTCTGCCACTCATAGTGAGAAGATTATCAAAATACGGTGTAAAGTCCTTTTCATAGGTCATACAATGTCACTCAGACATAAAATTCTAGAAAAAGTAGTACACTTAAAAGCGAAGTCTGTTGTTACTCTTGACCCTATTCATGAGTTTTTCAGTATATTCGACTTGACAATTTTAACTAAAAATATACAAATAGCCGTTTTGTAATTTTTGATTCTCTTTGCTCATGAGATTGACAAAAGTATCAATCTACTTGTCATGATTTCTATTATAAATTGCATCACATTTGTGATATAGCTTTTCATGGTATAAGAAATGAGCTAATATTTTATGTGTTTCATAATATTTCTGGATAAGTTATGGGGTATAATAGCAATGAATAAAGTTTATTTTCCTTGTATTCTCATTCTTTTCTTTAGATTTTCCCAGTCCACCATTTTGTAAACTATTGCATATTGGATAAAGACATTTAGTTACTACACTTTTTCTTTGCAATTAATCCACAAAATTTCTTTGTTCTCATTATATATTTAAAACTCTTAATACAGAATATTTGAATATATTATATATATACTTAATATGGAATTTAAATAGACATATTTAATCACTTTTAATATGGAATTTGGGGTCTGCCTTTGGAGCATGGGAAATCATTACTAATTTGTTCATTGCACTCTATTAGTTGGTCAGCATTATAGTATCTCATAAAAGCATTATATCTATTTCACTGACTATAGAATTCAAAAAGAACAAGTAGTGGTTTTAAGGTCATACAATGAGTCAATATTATAATGCAGATTTCCTGACTCCAGGCATATTTCCTTTATAACTTACAAAGTAAATTATGGAATCCATAGGAATCTGTATGATAATATGATTAAGAGATGTTATTGTGTCATCTGTTTGGTGGAAGGCACTTTACTTTTCCAGTTGCCTCCTGATATGGAGAAATAGTGCCAGACTCACAAAATAATTTGAATTTAAAATTATTTTATATCTTGTCCTTTAATAGGAAAGCGTCACTAATTTCCTAGGTCCTGTTTCTGTAGGCTGCCCTCCATTTCCAATATATGAAGTACCAAGTTTTGCAAGAAAAAAGTGTTAATTTCTTAAGTGGTTCTCAAAATATTTGTTATTTTGTTCATTCAGATTTATTGAGATGCCTCAGTTACAAGGTGCTATTTTAGGTACCACAGGCTCTGAGTTATGCACTGAATAGTATGTACTTAGTAATAATATATTCAGGAACGCTCCTGTTCATTTTGAATATGTTGAGAAAATATTCATATCTTGACATGTTTTAGGTTTTTTGTCACTGAGGGTATTTTCATATGTATCAATTTTGAGAAGAATGAAAAAATTCTGGTTTTTTTTTTCCATTTGTATACAGCAACTCACTTAAAATTAGGTAGGTCTTTGAAATACACTGTATGGTCTTTTGTTTTAATTATCATTATTGAATGTAACTTATTATTCAGGACATTCCCTTACACATTTTCTTATGTGTCTAAGAGAATGTAATTTAAAAGTTTTCTTCACTCATTGAAGCCCACTTAGGTGGCACTTTAATATTATGCACAAGACTGAAGAGACCAATTGTTGAATTGGTGCTGTTGAAAGATTATCATTGTTAGATTAACATCCTCAAGAGAGTTCAGGGGTGAGGGTGGATCAGAATGATATATAATATACTCCCAAGCTTTTTCACTTTATGAACTTGTTCACAAAATCGGGACAGTTATATATTCTTCCAAGTTTCTTTCAAACTCTTATACATTCAGTATTAAAGAATACCTTGTGTCTCACTCTTCTGAATTTAAGGTGTTATATATTCTTTGCTCTATTTCTTTTTTATTCTAACAAAACTTTATATCATGTGCATTTTCAGAACACCTTACTGAAGTAAGGAAAATCACTGGTAATGAATTATTGTTGTTATGACTAAACAAATGTAAGTAGTTTACAATATGCACATGTTTTCATGTAATGACCATGATTATCATATAGCTCTGTTAGTTTGTTTGATATAAATTGAGTTATTTTAGATAGTAATATAAATATCTTATGTTATATCAACATAAATATCAGTTCTGCACCAATGCTTTCTAGGTTATTGAAGATTGCAATTACAGTTTTACTGAAAATACAGATGAGAAAGAGCTTCAGGGGCTACCTAGATCAGAAGTTTCATAGGGTTGTATTTAGGGCCAAATTTAGATTGCCGTAGTGTGCATAGTATTTTGAAAGATTTGGGTTTACATGTCATTCAAAGAGGAATGCACTTCCCAGTTTGCCACTGTCTACACTGCTTTTTATTGCTATGTAGGCTTTTCACTTATTTACATTACCTTCCTGACCAATGAAGGCACTTATTTTCCTCTCCGTAAGTCCAAGGACCAAAGTTTACCTCTGTAGGGAGAAATATTTTTATCATTCTACATGTGCCCTTCATTGTACCAACTTTTAGAAAGGTACTCATCTTCAAAAAGCTTTTGGCATATACGTATGTTTCTGTAGTATCTCTTTCGCATGTATTTGTTGAACTAATTAACAGTATTCTCTAGAACAAATGTGTAGGAATACTATCACAATAAGAAACACGTAGGGATTCGAGGATGATGCATTTTTGCATTTTAAAATTGCAAACTTTTGCTTAGGCCACTGATGTTTTTGGTATTTTCTTGTTGTTTTTGGTCTTTAAAAAAATGAAGTTTGAATGTAATTTTATTCTTTAATATATGCTTAGATAAACATGTTTAATTCACGTAACATATTTGGAAAATGGTATTATAGATAGCTGAATTTTTTTAAATTGTGATCATCATACAATGTTGAAGCAATTTCCTCCAGTAACCCTGTTTAACTGAGATATTACAATTAAAGGGAATTGCTTTATATTAGGTGTTTGATTAATTCTTCCAGGAAAAAAAAATAGCAGTTATAAACTGGTGTACTTCAGCCAAAATTCATGAAGTAATTATGTATACCTATTATCACATTTTTGTATTGCTAACCACAAAAAGTAAGAAATATAATTTGTTTAGTTTACCTTTCTAAATATTTTAACCTAAAGCCATTTGATCTATTTTATCTCATTCTAAATTATCCATTGTGTCTGAGAAAACCTTCCAATATATACTATATTATGATGGTGTTTTCAATTAGCAAGGGTTTTTTAGTTTTACGATTTTTTTTACTGAATACTTCCTAGCACAATTACAAGAGAAAGTGAGGTAATAATTAATTACTACTTAACCTTAGTTGTCAAAGTAAACAAAGTGCATTACTAGATGTACTACTCTGGACTCTTTCATAATGGTTTGGCACCACTGCAAGATTGTATGCTTTTCTAAATGTAAGTGCATTTAATATACTAAATGTTCATGATGGCCATATTGTGTTCAAATTATAAGATTTTTTTTTTTTTTTTTGTTAAATGGCTTCAGAAAAATGAGTTGTATTGAGAATGATGGCTAGCTTTATGTGTCAACTAGAATAGTAGCCAGTTATTTAATCAGATACTAATCTAGGTATTGCTATGATGGTATTTTGTAGATGTAGTTAATGTCTTGAATAACCTGACTTTAAGTAAAGGAGATTACCTTTGAGAATGTGGGTTGGCCTCATGAAATCAGTTGAAAAACCTTAAGAGCAAAACCTTGGTTTCCTAGAGAAGAAGTAATTCTGCCTGAAGACTGTCGCATCAATTCCTACCTGAACTTCCAGCCTGCTGGCCTGCCCTTCATATTTCAGATTTACTAGCCCCTACAATCACTGACTCAGTCCCTCAAAATAAATTGTGTGTTTGTGTGTGTGTGTGTGTGTGTGTGAGAAAGAGTGTGTATTTTGTTGGTTCTGTTTGTCAGGAGAGCCCTGATTGATACACTGAAGAACACTTTATAACATATATTTTATAATAAGGTAACTAAATGTTTGGAATATATATCCTATGTGGGTTTAAGAGCAAAACCTTGGTTGCTATTATGAAATAGGTAAGTTGGCATTGATAACTATATAAGTTTAAAATGGATAGAGCTTATTGTGGAATTTTTCTGTTATTTTTAAACAAGTTAGTAATAACTTCATTTGAAAACTTTTCTCAGATCAATCCCCCAAGTCCCACTATAACTATATAAAATATTCTTATCTGTTCAGCTCCAACATCTAATCACACATGTGTTTATTATACTTGAAGAAAGTCAGGCTATCTCTAAATGTTAGAAAATATTTTTAAACTTAATATCAAAAGTGCACACTTTAGTAGGCTAAATTTCAAATAGGCTTTAAGTGGAACTATCTAAAATGAAGGGCTTACATTTCACGAAACAAAAATGTCTTCATAAAAAACATGAAAACAGAATTATGTCAGTGTCCACCATCCTAAAACCACCAGGAGCACAATTTTAATTGGACCCACTTGGGCATATTGATATTTGTTGGAACAAGGTAAACTGCACAGCTTGGGGAGCCTTGGGGCATCTCATGAGGAGAGGATAAGGAGTAGTTTACAGCATTTGGGGTTAAGTGAGGTGATTTTGTACAGTTTATTAAACCATTGTTTCATTCTGGATTGGGTACTGTGATAAAGAAAGGCCAATTCTTTTGATTGGTTATCTTAGTACTTCTTATCTAGGAGTCAAGAGGAACAGAGTGGGGTAAAGCTGTCATTGATAGAGAAGCAGCCTTTCCTTGTGTTGGCTGGCAGGTGGATGCTGGGTAATAAGAACAATGTTTTTGGTTTTGTCTGTGCTCAAACATGATTGTGGAGTGGTCTTGTTTTTCTCTAGACCTTGTCTGATGTTAGTGTACTGTGAAACTCTTCATGTTTGACAAGAGAACACTACACTTCACTCTTAGATCCAGACAAGCTCTTTGCTAACAGATGTTAGAAAACGTTTTTTCTTATTCAGATGTGGACATGAGAATGGATGGCTGCAAATGGGGAAGAGTGAGGACAAAGTGATCAGAGAAGAGGATTTCAGGGAAATGAAATGAAAAAAAAAAAAAAAGTCCTCCAAAGCTGAGGACTGTTAAAGATTAAGGCGGGTAGGGGAATGGTAGAGAAATAGCAAGGTGGAAAAAGGGGGAGATGTGCCCATATTGCCACATTAGTATGAGGAGTTTGAGAGATAAAACATTCACCTCTTCAGAGAGATACAAGGGGAACAATGTTTTCAATAGAAACAGACTTCTGTTAGATTAAAAAGGTTATAAACATTTATTGATAGTAGACACAATGAATTAGAAGACACAGTCCAAGGGTTTTAGAATATGCCAAAATATAGAGAATTGTTTCGGAAAAGAGGATGTCACTAAGGTATATGTGGATTGAAGTTTAGGAAATAGGAGAATTTGGGAGTTCTGGGCTTCTTGTGGTGACTGACATCATTGGAGATACAGGGAGCATAAGGTTGCTGTGATAATCTCAGTGTAGGCAGTGGTAGCAGTGGAATGGTGGAGGAGAGAAAGGAGTCCCATGGGGAACACTCGGAGTCCTTGGGCTCACCTTTGACTCCTCTTGGGAGACCGAATTATACATGACCCTACTCTGAGCCCCAGAGCTCTCTCCTGACTCCTGTTGAAGTGTTCCTGCAGATGGGCTTGGTTACTCCTAGTGCACAGATTCCCTCCCAAATTCAGCCGCTAAAACGTCAAGTTAGTAACAACAATTCCAAAGTTAATTCATTGTCTTAGTCAATCTGGGTACTATAGCAAATTACCACAGACTGTGTGGCTTAAATAACAAATATTTATTTCTCACAGTTCTGAAGACTGCAAAGTCAAAGACCAAGGTGCTAACTGATTCTGTGTCTGGTGAGGGCCCACTTCCAATTTTGCAGATAGTCATTTTCTCATTGTCTTCTCACAAGGTGGAGAGCAGAGAGGGAGATCAGGTCTACTGTCTCTTATAATAGAACTAATTCTATTCATGGGTCATCAACCTTTTAACCTAGGTCCCTCATAGGACCCTCATAGGCCCTTCATAGGTCTCTCCTTCTGTTACCGTCACATCAGGGATTAGGATTTCTGCATGTGCATTTTGGGGGGAAACAAACATTCAGTCCATTGTCTCCATCCATCATGCCTTGTTTGTGTCCCTTAAACAGAAAACACCTAAAGAATGCAATGTGGAGTAAGCAAATTTTGTTTGTAGAGATTTTAGAAAAAGTCCAGTACTTTGGAAGTTGCCAAGGACTTTTGATAGTTTTGGAAAGCAGGAGATTTCAGGACAATAAATACTGGGAGACAGACCAGTTGCAGAGAAATAAGGGGTTTAATGATGACAGGTTTGTACTACATTCTTTTTCCGACAAGTGGTCAGGGACAGAAGGGTGGGATTAAATAGGATTCTTTCTTTGATTAAGAAAATGTCTCAAGTCACCTAATCCGGTGATGCCCAAGGAAGTGTCAGGGGAAATACTGTTAAGTTACTTTTGTAACCTATAGTTCTTCTTCAAAACCTCATATTGGGGGCTGGCTGGAGAGCTTAATAGGTTAGAGTGAGGCCTTGTAACACTAAGGTCAAGGGTTCAGATCCCTGTACCAGGTAGCTGCAAAAAAAATAAATAAATAAAATAAATAAATAAAAATAAAAACCCTGGTAT
This sequence comes from Cynocephalus volans, assembly GCF_027409185.1. Classification (NCBI taxonomy): domain Eukaryota; kingdom Metazoa; phylum Chordata; class Mammalia; order Dermoptera; family Cynocephalidae; genus Cynocephalus; species Cynocephalus volans. The sequence goes on from NC_084460.1 coordinate 251,282,803, forward strand.
TTAGCAATCAATCACCACTCATTGCTGAAGATACTCAATGTCTGGACAATGTACCTTGAGGAAGAGAATGGCTGCTTTTACTGCAGAATTGTGTTACAGCATCCAATTTAGTACGTCTCCATCAAAATATTTACACTCCTACTTACACAGTGGTTGAAGGCACAAATATTTTATAACTAGATGGATCTGATCCTAGATCTCTCTCTGTATCAGTAAATAGTGAGTATAGTTGTCTATAACCAAAATCTCAAGTATTAACTATGTACCTAAATAGTATTGTACATAATTTTTTTCATACTGTAAGAAATATGCAAGTTGACATTTTTCTAACATTAAGTGGCTCTATAAAGACTAAGGACTCGGATATTATTTGTATTTTCCTACAGTTGTAAGGTGGTCAGTGCTCCAGCCACCACATCTACATTCTAAGCTAGAAAAAAAGGAATAAAGAGTAAGGACAAAAAGTTGACTTTTCCTTTTTCAAGAAGTCCTTCCTAACAGTGTTGACTTATGTCTCTTTGGCCAGAACTGCGCCACAGAATCACTCCTACGTACAGGGAAGGCTAGAAACATGACTTATTAATCTGGGCATATTGCTAATCTCAATAAAAAACAATGTTATGTAAGTAAGAAAAAGAGGGAATTGATCAGACAAGAGAATTCTACCACAACTAGTCACTAGCTTTATGACTTTGGTAAAGTTCACATCTCTCACTATCAGTTATATGATCTTTCAAAGGAGATGATAATACCTTTGTAAAAGACTGGCTTGCAGATCAAATAAGATAAAGACTATATAGTAATTTGCACAAGGTTTGATACACAACCCTTCAATAAATGGTGGTAGCTATTGACAGCATTTCATGCCAGAACATTCATATCTGTTTTAGAATCTCATTTGTTCAATTCAATGTGTGTCAGTTTACATAATTAAGATACTTTTACTATTGAAGCGTATCAATATTTCCTTTTTTTCTCAGTGTTTTAGTTTGCTTTATCTGCTATAACAAAATACCATTGACTGGGTGGCTTATGTAGAACAGACATTTATTTCTCACAGTCTGGAGACTGGGAGTCTAAGATCAAGTTGCCAGCAGATTCGGTGTCTGGCCAGGGCTTGCTTCCTCATAGATGAACTTCCTCTCACTCTAATCTCACATGGCAAAGGGGGCAAAGGGGGCAAAGGACCTCTCTCAGGCCTCTTTTATAAGGGCACTAATCCATGAGGGCAGGGCTTTCATGACCTAGTCACCTTCTGAAGGCCCCCACCTTCTGATATCATCACATTGGAGGTTAGGAACTCAGCATATGTTTTTTTGGAACACAGACATTTAGACCGTAGCTCTCAGTTATCCATCACACCCTTTACATACTTATCCCTACCCCAAGAATGCATAAAATCTTCTCCCTTAAAATATAGACAGGGCTCTAAATATTTTAGGAGCCAAAGAGATGAAAATTCTAAGGAAACCTTCAGATATCAGTCATTCCTTTGATTCATAAAGTTGGTGAAACTATAGAAAGCTGGTTTTTAAATTTTTTTTAGGAAAGCTTAGAATTTATTTTAACTCTCTTCAACAATAATCTCTATAGCTGTAACTCCTTTGCAGTGTCTTCTTGGATCAATGCAGTTCTGATGTTACAAAATTAATATTTACACTAGGGGGCGGCATAACATTTTCTCTTGCTCTTGTACAGACAAGCACGGTAAATAACCATAGATTAATACATTTGCCAAATATAGTTACCACAGTTTTATTAACTAAAAGTCACTCTAAAATCTAATTAGCAAGGAAGTCAGTATGGAATGTGACGTAGATGTGATGTGTTTGCTATATACTTCTTTGTACACTTCAGAAAGTAATTATTTTTGGTCATTGTCTATCTCAGTCCCATGTGATATATGTGTTAAGTAAGATGGTGCTGACATACAGTTGATGACCATCTACACATTCCTAGACTGTCACTCTTGGCTCATAATAAAAGTATCAGTTTTCACTTTTGAAGTTAATATTTCTAGTTTGTTCATAGTACCTTCAGCTTACTTAGTTTCATCCCAATTTACTTTAATGTCATAGTTAATTTATCATTAAATTTGATTGAAATTTTCATGAAGTACATTATTAGGCAAAATGAAGGTACACTATGATGACAAATATTTATTGAGAGAAAAATACCTAAATATGAAGTAAAGATGATGTGAAAATTTGAAATTTATTCCTTATTTTCTTGATTGCCACAAGTTGTATTATAGAAAAACAGGTGAAAAAAAATCTGAGACCCAAATTTCCAAGTTTTATTAGAATTTAATGACATTTTCTCTATAACAATTGAGACTACATTTCTTAGGGGGAAAAACTGCAGATTGTACAAAGTAACACAAACTGTTTACTTGTATTATTAATCACTGTGAAATTATTGATTGAACATGAAATATGCAATTTTTATGCATCAGGACTTATTAGGTGTTGATATTATGATACATGCTGTTACTCAAAAACACAGGAGGCTATTTTGCAGGTAGAGTGATATCAGTAGAATTTCAGATTTAGCATATTAACATATTGCTCTCCTGGAAAGACATTTAAGACAGTGTATTGCCATATTATTCCACAGTAAAGGGTTAGTGAAGTAAATAATAAATCATCAAAACAAATTGATCCTCTTTGTACAGTGCCTCACATAATGTAAGCATAATTTGATGATCTAAGAAAAAAAGACAAGGGATGTTGTTTACTTACAAGGTTAAATTGCTTTAATTAAAATACAATACCAATAATTCAATTTCCATATGCTATTGTATGAGTAATGATTTTGCTTTCAGTTACCTAACATGCTCACTATTTGGACTCATTAATAAAGTACCAATATAATTCTGTCACTTATAGAAACTACAGATCATATGAAATACTCTCCTCTTGCAGTCTGATACATAAAATAAGGACCATATCTATTCACAGGCAAAAGGCAAAATAGACATACACACAGCAAATCACTCATAATCTCTCTCTCTCTCTTTCTCCCCCATCTCTTTTCCTCTCTTTCTCCCACTCATTTTCTCTTTCTCTTTCCCTACACCCCAGAGTAGTAGAGGATTTTATTATTTCAATTTCAGCCTGCCTGAATATTTGTTTTCTAGGAAATGAACAGAATTCTACTAACAGCTTTAGCCAGGGCCAGAGAAAAAAACAATATTTGAAAAATATCTAAGAACTTATCCACCACATAGCCAGCCCATGTAATATCAGAGGTCTGAAAATAACCCTAGCAGGAGGTGGGGAAGTCTGAAGTAATTCAGTGGCAAAAATTACACTGGATGGCCACAATCCTAAGAAATACAAATAAGTAAAAAGAAAGGAAGAAAGAAAAAAAGAAAAGTTATATATGCCTTAGGCAGTTAAGAACAATGTAAGCTAGTATAAGAAAGTATACTGACCTAAATAGTTGGGTGATAATACATCCAAGTTTTACTGGGACTGTCCCAGTTTATGCTGTTGTCCTGGCATGATTAGTAATGGCACTTCTTTTAACTCTCCCAATTATCCTAATGTGGATGATAACTTATCTGTTCACCCTGCTCAATACAGAAATATGCACAGTGACAAGAACCTACCTGAAATGATTCCCCATTCTCAATCCTGGCTTGAAATCTGCATTCTTTCAGGGAGACTCACGTGAGAATGCTATCTACAGATGATGTCTTTGATATGATAATTGGGTATTTTTTACCAATGCCAAGCCCTTTCATAAGGAGTGATGTTGGAATGTAGTTATTCTTTCTCTCCACCTTTTGGCAGGTTGAGTTTAGCCACATGATGGAAGAGGGGGTATTCAGAGGCAGGAGGATACACAGGCACAGGGCCAGCTGGAGATCATTTGAGGCAGCTGCAGCAAGGAGAATTAAGAGGATAAGGGAGCCACAGTGAGTATCCAGTCACCACAGATGAACCTTAACTGTGAAAAGTTCCTGGAGCTGAACAGCCAGCTGTGTTGTTCCAAGCTGACTATTTCAGTAGCAGAATTTTGCCCAAGCATTGGCAGTTTGGGCTCCTCAGTAAGACTGATTCAGCAAGGCTATCTCTGAATTTATCAGCTACCTAATGCCTTTCCAATAAACACATTTTATTCTTCATTTAATGAGATAATTTTGTTTATTTCTATCTGAGAAACCTGAGTAGATTTAGGACTATGTAGAATTTCTTTCTTTTCAACATTTCCTGGGTTTTACATATATATAGTTTTCACTCCTTCCTTCGCTTTCCACTATTCTTCTTCCTATTTTTCTATAATAGGAAATATTAAAGCTTTGGAAGTAGAGAGACCCAGGTTTGAATTCTGGCTGTGTAAAGTGGGGTGGTTATTTGACCTCTTCTACTTTCTGTTTCTTTTTCTATAAATAACACAAACTGCAATGGATTTAGTCCTGGCTGTATACTGAATGTTATATTAACCATATTACATAAATTATTTGTAATTACTGCTGAAACACTCTAAGATGGGTTTGTGTGAACAGGATTGTTGTTAAGATTAAATATTATAAGTGAAGTGTCTACTTCAGTCTGGCACATAATGAAAGCTATTTATTTATTTATTTTTGCAATTATAATATCTTAAAGAAAACTCATCCTTCTTCTTTTTCAAAGCTAATACCTCAATGTGCTTTTCAGATACAACATAAGAAATGCCAAATTAATAGCGAATAAAAGCTTTAGAGAGTCCAATAAAATAAAAGTCAGAGAATTGATTTTAAAATTCAGCTCCTATACAAGGCTTATGAGTAGATTCTCTAGTTTATTCTATGCAGGACAACCAAATTTCTATGGAGCACATATTCTAAAATTACATAATCATAATTATCATGTGAAGGCTTAAAAAATACAACATTTTGGATCAGACTTCATAAGTACTAAATCTTAATATGTCCAAGGTCCAGGAATCTAGCTTTCCTAAGAGCCCTCAGGTGACTCTTACTGTCCTAGAATAAAATGCATCTGGCTTGGTTTCAATGGTCTTGTTCCAGAAGAATGTTTGGATGTGACAATTCATATTTAGTATGAGAGAGGAAGCGTTGCTCTTTTTCTTTCTTAGGTCATCTGCATCCCTCACAGTAGATCCTTTAGAAAACTAACAGAAATACATTTCTTTCATTGCAAAAAGGAAAAAAAAATGAAATGAAACTAGGAAAAAGTCTACTTAAAATCAAAATATAGTTAAAAGACAATATTTAAAAATTTAATAGTTTCTATTAATATATTTAATAGACTATTTAATAGTCTAACATCTACAGAAAGGATGAAAATGTAAGACTTCATTTTGTAAGCAAAAATATCTAGTTCTAGTTTGAGCTTCATGAGAAAATTTAGTTAACTTGGCCAATTTCCTTTTCAACTATACTTTGAATGTATTAGTTCATGTAGAAATTGGGAATAATAATGATTTCATAGTATTTAATCATTTTCGATGTATGCTTTTTTAAAAAAAAATCATTGTATTGAATAACAAAGCAAATGATTGAGCCAATAAATTGAGATGATCATCAGGAAATTTGAAAAATATAAAGACATAAAAGTCTTTATGAAGTGTGAAGTGATGTTAGGTACTTTTATGAAAAGTATCTTAAAGATTTAACAATTGATAGCCTAGATTTATGAATGAAATTATATAGACTGATTATATTCTTATTAAATCAGGTGATTTCTTAATTCAATTCGCTTTGGGGGTTCAAATTATTTTATTTTTAAATTTTATGTAGTTACTCTGAAGTCATTGTTTTCACTACAAGATTGTCTTTGACCATTGTCTAGAATTTTTATTTATATTGTGTTTACTATCCCATCAGAATCAATTCTGCATTAACAATTGTGTGGTTGAGTCAGCTATTTAGTATAGTTTTATAAGTCTTCTAAATGCCTTTAATTAATCTTATCTTAATTATATTTTCAAGCTATATAAATACATCAACTAATTTGTTTATAGTTTTCATATATTGATGATTATTCTGTGTCAGGTCTACTGCTAAAAACTTACATAAAATTTGCCGTTTAATTATTGTAGAAACTCCTTAATTTGGTGTTATTACAATTGCCATTTTACAAATAAGAAAACTTAGTTTTTAGAAGTTACGTTTTATTCAAGGTCAACTGCGCTGTCTTTAATTTATAGCTGTCTTGTGGACACTATAGAGAATGGATAAGGGATGTGAGGTTGACCTGGCTGTGACATCTGTCACTTCATTGATTGCCAGGATGGATTTGGCTGATCTGGCTGTTGTCCCTTTTCTCCCTCACTGCTCCGTGTGCATCTCTCCCATAGCCGCATGCTCAGTTGAAGAGGATCAACCTTTCCCTATAGAAGAGAGGACCATTCTTCAGTCGAGAGTATACAAATACTAAGACTTCAGCATATGTATTCCCATGTCTATTCTACTTTTTTTAGCTTAGCACAAAAGTATGAATAATATGGATTCTCATATCATAGATAGTATGGTTATGCTCAGTTACAGAGATTTAGGATTAAGAAACATACATGTAAATCATTAAATATTGCCCCTAAATATCATGGCTTTATTCACAAAAATATTTTTTTCTTTCACTTCTCTATTTGTTTTCCTACTTTTGTTATTAATGTCTGGATACTTAATTAAAATTGGCTTGATTGTCCATTTGTTAGCTTACCAAAAAAGTGTTCAACAAAGCCATTTTTATGTTTCTTTTCCTTCTTATTACAGGTAATTGAGCAGAAGCTAGTAAATTAGATTAAATAAACCAAAAACCAAGTTGCATATTTCATGTACATTATATATTGCACTGAGGGAAAAAAGAAAGATTAATTAGTAAAAGACGATATGATTTTTGTAAAATTCAAGGATTAAAATATTTTACTAGTACTTTCAATTCACTTTGCAATTTTTCCTTTTTTTTTTTATTCCTAGTGTTTGCAGTCTTCTGTTTAATAACTACTAAGAGTAACAAAAGGCCTCACATTAAAGCAGATAAATAGTTATTTGCATGCCATTTATAGCTGCAACTGCACCATCATTTTCTGAAATATATTATTGGGTTTTTTATTTATAGGAATAAGATAAGAGAAGCTGCCCATTTTTTAATCACTGGACTTTGCATCACACATTTGTAGAGAGTTAACTTTCACCTTTAGACAGTTTTTAATGTGGAGGTTATCCTTCCATCTTTCTCACAAAGTTATTTTCAAGGAGAGTACAAGAAAATGAAAAGATTTGAAGTCTTTTAATATATATTTTTGGTTAGATGCTGGTGCTTCTAAATTTATCTTCTCCTAATTGCTGGCACTGCTGCAGCAGAGAGGGGCAGGGAGTGGGAGTGGGGAGCAGAAAAGTGCTTTGTGATGTGTGAACAGGAAATAATTGTGAAGGGGCCTTTGAGTAGCCATTTGATTTGTAAAGAGGTTTCCTATTCTTTCTGTCCTCATCAATTTGGTCCAAGATTAAACTGATTCCAAGATATATCTCTCTCTATATATATCTATATATATCAAGATATATATATCTCTATATATCAAGATATATATATCTCTATATATCAAGATATATATATCTCTATATATCAAGATATACAAGTAAATACGTTTATTTCTTTCTAAATATATATATATATATATATATATATATATATATATATATATGTCCAAGGTGACATATATATATCATCTGATCAAGATAAAAACAATAAGTGTATTTAGAAGCTAAAAAAATAAATATTTTCATGGTTTTATTTGAGATTATTGCATGGTCCAGACTAGAATGATCCCAGGTCTCTGGGTGGAATATGATCATTTTCAAGAGTTAAAGATGGTTTTACGCTGAGAAAATGTTGCAGTAACTTTTCAAGTAGAGAATAAAGGAAGTCAACAGAGTTCATTGCAAAACAGAAGGTAGAAACAATTACTGTATGACTAAAGATAAATTAATAGTAAATATCCTTAAAATGGAAGTTCATAAGATAACATCATGCCCCTATATCACATATAAGTTGATACATTATATAAATATGTTTTCATAATGCAATAAGCATATAGTTTTTAATCAGGTAGGTACCATTATTACCTGCATATTAATAATGAGGAATTGAAGATAATCTAAGTTACTTGCCAGAGGTATAAAAGCCTATGGGTTGTTCACCCTAATTTTGTCTTAGGTTATGTTCTCTTCACACCCACAATAAGTGGTAGCTATTTATATTAATTCTTATAATAATGATGATAAAGCTAGAAGCACTTTAATTTTACCAAGAACAATATCTGTGACAGAGAAGAGTTAATCATACAATGCAAGTTTAATATATTATTTGCAAAAAACCTATTCTACATTCTACCCTTAAAAAGTTATGATTAAATATATGCATAATAACAAAAAATATATCAAATTATAAACCAAATACATATTTCTCAAAATACATGTACAAGTATCCCCAGGGAAGTAAATGGTGTAAATTTAAGGTCTTAATCTTATATGGCAAAATTACACAAGTTTGCCAGAAAATAAATAATGAATACTTATTCCACTAAATTAGAAATAGAAACTATTAAAGACAGTTTGGAAACATTTTGAAAATAGAGAGTAATCATACTTAATGATATCTGGTGGCGCTATTACCTATAAATCCTTCCCACTTATTATGTTTGGCAAATATTGCATTGCAATTCATACACTTTTTAAAGTATAAATTAAAAGAAACAAATAGTGTGACAGAGATTCCTACAAACATGAGTAAAATATATTGCTTAATTTTCTGCTGAAAAATCATTAGTTTTGCAAATTGACTCACAAAAGAAATAAAGGTGTAAGCAATTTTCACCAGGAGGAAGACTATCTGTGAAAATAAGCTTGTGGTTCTTTTTTTTTTTTTTTTGGTAGACAGAAAGCTATTGATTTGATTTTTATTTTAGAAACTTTTTCTCATTAAAAAGCGGCAAAATGGAGTCAATTATTTATTCATAAAAATGAATTAAGCAGCGTAGTAATGTGATCTGCTGATTCTCCCTTCCCCTCTGGTAGTTGCTTAGTCATCAGTGTGTAGAATCACACATTATTTTTGCTTGAGTCTGTGGAAAGGAGAGGATAATATTACAATAAATGAAGAAACACAGGCAGACAGAATTTCCAGTGGAAGGCAAAAAATATTAAATGAAATAAGAGATGTAACAAATATTCTGTAGAGAAGTCTTACGATTATTGGTAGAAAAAAAGTGTAGAAATTACTTGATCAACTTTTATCAGCTATAAACATAAGCATTGATAGAGTTTGGATGTGTTGTCTCCGCCAAAACTCATGTGGAAATTCGATCCTGAATGTGGCAGTGTTGGAGACTGATTGAGTCATGGGGGCGGATCCCTCATGAATGGATTAATGCTCTCCCTAGGTGGAGGGATTAGTGAGTTCTCGCTCTGTTAGTTCCTGGGAGAGCTGGTTGTTTATAGGACCCTGGCACCTCCTCTCTCTCTCTTGCTCCCTCTTGCCATGTGCTCTGCTTGTACCCACTGGCTGCCTGTTGTTTTCCACCCTGAGTAGAAGCAGCCCGAGGCCCATGCCAGATGCAGCTGTCCCAGAATCATAAGCGAAATAAACCTCTGTTCTTTATAAATTATCCAGTCTCAGATATTTCTATTATAGCAACACAAAACGGACTAATACAAGCATCCTACCAATATTTTTATAATTTCAGTATCCAAGGGGAAGGTAGACTAGTGTCTTCAATTGTATGTAGTACATGCTTAGTAATATAACTGCCATTTATTTTACAATTGGATGTTTGAATTTGTAATGGATTTGATTTTTCTATACTTTTAATTTCCTATTTTCAATGATTAATAGGTGACAGGTAGATATATAGTAATAGAGACAGACAGAAGTAACAGACATTAAGGCAAACATTCGTATTGTATGATTAACTGACTTCTCTGCTACAGATATTTTTCTTTGTAAAATGAAAGTATATAGCTTTATCATTATTGTTATAAGAGTTAACATAAATAGCTACCACTTGTTGTGGGTGTGAAGAGAACAAAACCTAAGACAATATAATATAGACAGACATTAAGTTCTGTCAATTTTGTAAGTTCAGACAACTAGAAAGAAAACATAACGGATACATATCTAAGATACTAAATATTTTGGCATACTTCCCAAAACATTTTTCACATCTATTTGTTTATATAAAATAAGTTAGAAAAGCACTTTTCAAGATATGTTTTTTCTTCCCACTTTTAACAACATTGGAAGATAATTATAAAACAATATATAGGTATTTAGAGTAAACATTTAGAAACCATGACAATTTTCTATCAAAATACCTTATAAAATTGCATATTAATCCTGGTAGCAAATTATTTTAAATTATTAGCATTATGTTAATAACTACATATGTGCATATATTTATATATAGTTATATATCTTTCATCTATATTTCTAAATGGACAAGCTGACATAATGGCAAGAACATTGACTTCAGAATCTGAAGATGTTACTATGTAATTATTTCTGAATAATTACATTTATAGTGCTAGGGAAAGAATATATCTGCTTTAGGGTGCATGTATTCATTTATTTGTATATTCCAGTAACAAATATTTATTGGTTATATATTGTACTAAGCACTAATGATACAATGTAAGGCAATAAGGACTTGGTTCTATCCTTATAGAATTTACTGTCTAGTACAGTGGCCTTCAAAGTTCAGAATATGTACTCTAGACTGTTTCAAATTTAACTTACTGACATCAAGTAGAAATATTAAAAAATATCTTGATTTTTGTGATTATTTCATTTGAAAATATTTCTGTAAATTTTTATGATTTACAGAAGTTCATGTATCTATTATATTAGGTGAAAGTTTCTTGTTAATGGGGTTGTGCTATCAATTTCAGAGATTGGATTAGCATAGGGGAAAAATTGAACGCAGTAAAAAAATCTTATCATGCCAAAGACAATAATTTTTAAATGTGTACTGAATTTTCTTTATGGCTTGAACATTTTAAAACATTGCAATTAGGCAGTAATTTGTACATACTTTGTTCTAGACACATTCCTAGGCATTTAATTCGCAGTAGTGCATTTTATACTAATAGAATCCTATATTTTTTCTTATTTTAACATTTATTTGTACATATTTGTGGGGTACACTATGTTGTTTCAATACATGTGTATACTGCACAATGATTCGCTTAGGGTAGACAGCATAGTTTTGGACCCATTCATGTGCCACGATTTTTCCTCCCTACACCTACCTCCCAACTCTCGTAGCTGTTATTCTACTCTTTACTTGTATGAGAACCACTTTAGTATTATTTTTTAATGTATTCCACATATTAGTGATACCATGTGGTATTTTATATTTGTGTCCAACTTACTTCACTTAACATGATGGTTTGCAGGTCCATCATGTTCCTGAAGATGATAGGAAATTATATTTTTAATAGCTGAGTAGTGTTACATTGTGTCTATGTTACCACAGTTCTTTAATCCATTGATGGATGTTTAGGATGATTCCATCTCTTGGCTATTGTGAATAGTGCTGTGATAAACATGAGAGTTTAGGTGTCTTTTTGATATACTGACTTCACTTCCTTTGGGTATATACCTAGTAGTGAGATAGCTGGGTCATAGGGTAGACCTATTTTTAGTTCTCTTAGGAACCTCCATACTGTTTTCCACAATAGCTGTACCAATTTACACTTCCACCAGCAATGTAGTAGAATTTCTTTTTCTCTGCATCCTTACCAACATTTGTTATTTTTTGTCTGTTGGTAATAGTTAACAGAATCCTGTTTGGAAGTTACTCTGATTATATCTAACTTGTAAGAGTCATTTCAGATTCAGGAAATCTGTCTCCAGAGAGTTCATATCCACTATGCTAGTCTGTAGTCTGTCTCTCACATGTCAAATTTATTGAAAGGGTGCAATGATAACCACAGATCAGGAAATAAATATGGTATTATTAGCTTTCATCTTTTTTTTTTATTGTTTGCATCTTTACATTGTGTCATAAAATAGGAAGTCTTTCTCTTCCTATGAAGTATACTTTTCTTTTTTTTTATTTTTTTTAATTTTATTTTGTCGATATACATTGTGGCTGATTATTGCTCCCCATCATAGTATACTTTTCCACACAGGATTAATTTATAGTATTCTGATTGCCTTATTTTAAAATGCTATTTGATTGCCATCAAAGATTAAGTCAAATTTTAACCTTACAATGTGTTGAGCACTACAATGTGAAGAATTCTCTGCACCAATAGGAATCTCAACTTAGCATTGGATATGAACATAGTATTTTAAATATATATATAAATAATGCTGAATGAGAACTTGCCTACCTCCTTCAATAGAATTTCACTCTATTAAAACCAATTCATGTCATATATACAATGGGGTGTATCAAACTAATATTTTTTATCAGTTTCAGCAATATATGTTTTATTAGCTAATTTTTGTTACTTTCAGAAAGTACTGTGATACTGTTTATAATAACAATACAGAAACACTAAAAATGAAAGTCAGCTGATTTGTAGGAGAGGTGTGTACGTGCGTATGTGTGCGCACGCACACTAAGATCAACTAAGAGTGAGTCACTTTAAATTAGTCAATAAGAAACTAATTTAAATAAATCAACTTATAAGCGAACTATGAAAGGGAAAGTACCTAGAACTGGAAAACATATTCTAAAGAAAATCTTCAGTAAATAAAATACCATTCGATTATTGCTTATAAAATAAACTAGAAAATGGCATTTGAAGAAGAGGTGCCTACATGACAAAAATGTGATACTGCACTGAGAAACCAGGACTTAGAACAATCTGTTCTTCCTTTCAATAGTGGTGTTACACAAATGAGAAACCATATGCTATTAGGCAGACAAGAAAGTCATTTTCTTTATTTGCTACAAAAGTGAGCAGTGGGTATTTGAGCAGCAATTACTTTGTAGTGTATTATTCTTTATTCTAGTCATAAAAGTGTCATAAGTTTAGTCAAACTTAAAATGTCTAAATATCATCAGCTGTTCCTTAATTGAAATCCACAATAATAGTAAGTACAGAAAGTTTCATCCTCAAAATCCAAAAGCAAATGAATAGTCAATGTGTGTAAGATATTGCAGAATGAAATATTGGGAAGTGATGAGGTATGAGAAATAAATTTTCTAAAAATAAATACATAACATAAAATAAAAACAAATGCTTATTTTAATGTTTACATGAAATAAAGAAAAATTCCCAAATATAAAGTAAACTGAGAAATATTCTCTAACTACATGTCTTTTGGTTTTGGATAAAACTGTGATATACAGAAGGATAATTAACAGGATCCTAAAGAATTCCTAGATATATCTGGCTATTCCAGGAGTTTTACAAGCATGTCAGAACTTCCCATAATTGATTGGCAAGGGTAGTTAAAATAGTGCTGGCCCCTTGATCTATTTGTAATCACGAGTAGTGTTGGCCCCCCTTTATATTCAAATGTTTCATGTATGTTGATTAAAATACTATAAAAATGGTTGCACAAGAATGTCAGTGTACTTAATGCCAATGAGTTGTACACCTAAAAATGGTTAATGTGGTAGAAGATTTTATGTTATGCATATTTTCCCATAATAAAAAAGGCTTAAAATACTATAAATATCTACAATGTAGCTGTAAATACAATGTTTCTAGCCTTCTGTGTATTTCATCTCACTTTAATACAAATATAATTTTAAGTATCTGAATTCTAGTATTCCCATGATTATGTGCATACATGTGTGCATGTGAGGGATGCAATAAGCTCTGCATGAAATTATTTAAGAGAACCAGCAATGACTAAGTTTATGTACCAACTTGGATCACTTACAATCTGGAGAAGACACATTTTCATAAATCTTTGAATTATTCATATCATAGATTCCAAGTTGCAACTGGAAAATGGGGCCTTATTTGTAGCATTCTAACCTCTAAATACAGCAGTAGATTTCCTTCCTTCTATGAAGGGCCACTGTACCTTTTCCCAACTAAACTTCTAAACACTTATTTTTCTATTTGTTTTAATCATGCAATGTTCTTCCGGAAAAACTGATTGTCATTCAGACTGATTTCTGTATGGTTTTGACATACATAACCAGGCAGCATATCAGCTGATTAAGTTAATAAGTAATACTACATTACTGAGTAAATTTTGAAAATATACCACTTTTGTGAATAGGGGAGGGTGAGTAGCATGCAAACTGCTACTGCATATTGAGCTCCAGTATTATATTATTTACAGCAGTAAATTATTGATCTCTCTGTGATGGAAATGTTCTCCTGTTGCTTCTAATCATTAAAACAAGCAGATATTTTGATTATATCTAAAAGGCACTCATGATATTATGGAAACAATTCAATCTTTCAGAATTATGTCTGAGTTTTTAAATAAAAGAGCCCGCAAATGACAATGTCAAGGATAAGGATGGTGGGGATAGGAGGACAGAAATAATAATAAATGTGTTTTTTTTCTTCTATTAGCCATGAATTTCAGTAAAACAATGTGTGAGGGATATAATTTTACATTTACATCAAAATTTATAAAATCTCTAGCCATCATTATAAGAAATTATTAAGCACTTTATTATTGCATTTCTACTTATTTTTGTCTCACAAAGTCATATGTGTTAAAATTCATCTGAAACTTTAAAATGATTATATAATGCAGTATGTACATGTACAGATGGAGAGGAAGATAACTAGATAAAAGGTACAATTTTAAGTGAACAAGTTTTCATAAATCTTGTTTCAAGCTATTGTGGCTTTTATAGTATAGAGTTGATGTAATATATTATTATTTCATATTATATTATTTCTATTCCCAGTTTATCAATTAATAATCTTCCATTAATTTATTTTGAGCAATATTGTTAGTATTTTACCATTTAAATTCTTCCTATGGATAAAAGTTTTAAATATAATTTATTTTATTTGACATTTCCTGCAGCTAAACATCAACAGATACCCTAACTTTGAGGATTTAATGTATATTACTTGGAGAGTATGGTAATTTTCTATTTTCTTCCTTATAATCTCTGCCTGAGTTGTTTTGATTAAATTGTATTTTGAATGCAGCTGGAATGATGTATTTCCAGCATTGGGGATGGAGTAAAAATATTCATTTAATAAATTTCTACATGCCATTCTTCTGTTTAAAGAGCTATTAAAGACTGCATAAAATTTATTGGGGTAATTTATGTATCTGGAATTGTTAAAGCTATATTTGGATACTTACTACCTGATAGAAGTTAAAATCTACATTTTAACCTAAACTTAATAGCTTGAAAAATAAGTTTTCCTTAGCCATACAGATATATTCATTTTCACCATGAATAATTGTTGCCATATCTGAATTACATAGAAATGGAATACTTCCAATGTTCAGAATATGTTTTCAACAAATAAGTAGTTATGTGTATCTATTCATGCTATCCTCATTGCAGCTTTTTTTTTTATAATGGTCACAAATCAAGAAATGATATATCTTGATGATTTTAAATGAGAGCATAGCCCCTAGTCTCTGTGTCTAATTACTAGAACATTGTGTTTTAAACAAGTACCTAATTGAATAATTAAACAATGAGGGCTCCTTAGAAATATTTTGGTAGAATCAAATTAACATACCAGTAATTTATCCTTTCCTTCATAGTGGTCATTTATAGAAATATATTTTTCAATAAAATAAAATTAAGGTTAATATCAACAGAAAAGATATTCAAACCATGCGGACTGTCATATATGTGTGTTATATAACATTAGAAAAGGAGGTAATTAACCCTCATTAATAATAATTGCATACTTCATCATCTATAGATAAATAATGGTTTTTCAGATGGGGTCTGAATGAAATTTCTTTCAATCTCTAATTTAGGCTCAACTACAATGGATAAATATACAGTACTATACTGAAACAAAACACGTGTTTTAAAATGTGCTTAGTGCCAGCAATCTAGTCTGGAATAATACCAATACAAGAGAAAGCTAGATAGGAAATTTCTTAATTATGCTCTGCTTACCATTTTATTGTTAACTGTGGTCATTATGATTATCTATATTGACTACTATTTTTAGTACATAAAATGAATCATAATACAGTTGAATTTAACCATTATATCAAAATTTCATGTCTGTGCCTTTTCCAGAAAAACTTAATATATTGACTTAGTGCTATCTAGAATGAAGATGAATTTATATTTCATATTATTTATATAACTCTCTAATAATTTGCTTCTGAGAAGCTCTATTTTTATGCAGAAACTTTTCTTACTTAAATGCTATTTTTACTGAAAACTTTCACATGCAACTTCCAGTTTTTCTTAACCAAATTGTATTATTTGTCAGAGATATTGCCTTGCAATGAATTGCATCTACAATGTGCTTACACTGAACCAGTCTAATAGTTAGCACGAGCTTGCATTTGTTGGATATTATTGAGTGTATGAACAAATACACAATGTAAATCATGCTTGTATAAGGTAAAGGAAAATATATTATTTAAACAATTTATCTTAAGCATTGTAATTTCAAAATTTGCTCTGCTTATTATGCATCCTTTAAAATACAGTATAGCTAAGTGAGATTAGGAATGAGTGTGTTATAGGAAGCTCTTTAAATTAATGTCTCAGTTAGTTGAAAAACACAAGTCTTGAGAACTACCAGTCTTGGGTATTTTAATTCCTTAAACCAATATGGTAGTGAAGTGACCTTCAATTTCCTAGGAGAATTAAAAGATCCCAAATATCCAAAGCAATCCTGAGCAAAAATAAATAAATAAAACCAGTGGTATTACACTACCTGGCTTCAAATTATATTACAAAGCTATAGTAACCAAAACAGCATGGTACAAACATAAAAACAGGAACACGGACCAATGAAACAGAACAGAAAACCCAGAAATCATGCAGGTACTTACAACTGATCTTTGACAAAAGTGCCAAGAATATGCTTTGGGGAAAAGACAGCCTCTTCAGTAAATGCTGCTGGGAAAACTGGATATCCATGTTTAGAAAAATGAAATGACCCATACTTCTCAGCATATACCAAAATCAACTCAAAATGGATTGAATACTTAAGTGTAAGACCTGAAACTATAAACTCCTGAAAGAAAACATAGAGGAAACACTTCAGGACACAGGACTGGGCAAAGACTTTATGAGTAAGACACCAAAAGCACAAGCAACAAAGGAAAAAACAAACAAATGGGATTGTGTCAAATTAAAAAGCTACTGCACCTGAAAGGGAATAATCAACAGTGAAAAGACAACCTACTGAACGGGAGCAAATATTTGTAAAGTATACATCCAATAAGGGATTACTATGCAGAATATACAATTAACTCAAACAACTTCACAGTGAAATAACAAATAACCCAATTTAAAAATGGACAAAGGAACTGAATAGACATTTCTCAAAGGAAGACATACAGATGGCAAACAGATACATGAAAAATGCTCAACATCACTAATCATCAGAGAAATACAAATTAAAACCACATTGAGGTATCATTTTACCGCAGTTAGATTGGTTATTATCAAAAAGACTGAGAACAACAAATGCTGGTGAGGATGTGGAGAAAAGGGAACTCTTCTACTCTGTTGTTGGGACTGTAAATTAGTACAGCCCCAACAACAGGGGCTGTACTAGGATGGAACTTTCTCAAACTACAGATAGAACTAACATGTAACTCAGCAATCCCACTTCTAGGTATAAACTCAAAGGAATAGAAATCATCATGTTGAAGGGATACCTGCACTCCCATGTTCATCGTAGCTCTATTCACAATAGCCAAGTTATGGAACCAACTTAAATGTCTATCGTCAGATGACTGGATAAGGAAAATGTGGTATAAGAACACAATGGAATACTACTCAGCCATAAAAAAGAATGAATTTCTGGTATTTGCAGCAACATGGATGGGCTTGGAGAAAATTATGTTAAATGAAATAATCTAGGCACAAAAAGAGAAATACCAGACATCCTCACTAGTAAGTGGGAGCTAAGATACAAAGAAAGATTATAATAAAATGTTGAACTTTCAGAAGGAGAGAACAGACCTACAGTTAATAGAGGTGGGAAGGGTTGGGTTATAGTAGATAGGGAGTAATTGGGTAAGGGACAATTAATTGTGTAAGTACATGCTTGTAATATTGGTTCGATCATCACATACTGTACACAAATACTGATAGTCAACTCTGTACCCAATAAATATGTATAAATAAAAATAATTAAAAAGAATTGAAGGTCTAGGGAGGAATTTTTCAAGAAGTAAAGTTTTGCAGCAATGAATGAAGAGTTACTGTAAGGTATTACTTGTTTTAAATTTTTAGATATTCTCTAATAAAATACAATTTAAGAATTTATATTTAATATTTATTATAATTTAAAATAAATATAAATATATTAAAATATTTTTAAAAACAGAGGAAAGAAAACTGGTTCACTCAATATTTAACAGAGTTTCTTGTGTATAACTGTCAGAGGCTCTGGGAACAAAATGATGAACACAACCCCTTTTCCTACTCCATGGAGCTTGGATCTGCTGAGTTAGACAAGCTCTAATGGAACAAATACAAAAGCAAATTTAGCATTGGTTTTGTTATAAGAGCTACATAAGAGAAGAGTGATGTGCTGTGAGAGACTACAATAGGATTTACTATATCAGGGAAGAGGTAAAGTTCTGTTGAAGATGCCCTTTAGATAAGCAGGAGTTAAGTTAAGGTGGAGTGAAGGATTGTGGGATGAGGCATCACTGAAAGTCCCACATCAGGAAAAGAACATGATTTATTTGGGAAATCGAAAAAAAAAAAAAAAAAAAAAAAAACATATGTGTCTGAAGCAAATGAAGAATAAGAGGCTTGCTTAATATGAAATCTCCCCAAAGTAAGTTATGAGTCAGATATGCAAAACCATTTTTGTATTATATAGAGTTTTAGTTTTCCCTAAAAACAATGTGTTCAGTGGAGCCATTCCTGAGTGGTTATAGGCATATGTATGAAACAATTATTTTCTATGTTTTTTTAAGATCATCTTGATGACAGAATGAAGGATAGAAGATAGTCAAAGAAAATGTGGGTTGTTCATATATAAGTCTATTACAGTAGTTCATTCCAGTGATGAAGGCAGTTTGAACTCCATTAGAGATGTTCGAGATGGAGAAAAGATCATGAATTCAAGGGGATTCTGATAGGCATCTTGGTGTGGGTATAACTTGGACTGGAGAGTTAATTTGGGAAAGGTATCAAAAATCATTTTCAATAGGACTAATTTGAGGTTACCGATATATGTACTCTACAATTTATTGCAAAGTGATAGCTTTTTTTTTTTTAGTGTTTGAAAATAGCAACAGTAGTTAATTACAGAGAAGAATCCCCCCAAATTAGACAAATTCTTGATTTCACCCCTTGTTTCCATGTACACAATTTTTTTAGGTTTCAATGAAGAATTTTTACTTCTAATAGCATGTGGGGGAGGGAAAGAGAATCTAGATTGAAGGAGTGGAATAAAACAAATTAATAAACAGAATAATTAATTAACTTGTGATAAAGTTGGGTTGTGTTGTCCCCCCAAACTCATGTGGAAATCTGATCCCCAATTTGGCAGTGTTGAGAGCTCTTTGAGTCATGGGGATGGATCACTCTATTACTTCTCATAAAAGCTGGTTGATGAGAGGACCCTGGCACCTGCCTTCCCTCTCTGGCTTCCTCTTGCCATGTGATCTCCTTGCACCCACTTGCTGCCCTTCCATTTTCTGCCATAAGTAGAAGCAGCCTGATGCAGCTGTCCCAGAATCATAAGCCAAATAAACCTCCGTTCTTTATAAATTACCAAGTTTCAGGTATTCTGTCATAAGCAACACAAAAATGGAATAATACAACTTGGTAAATTTAATTAAACTTAACTTTCAAAGTTGCATTTTTCTAAAATGAAAAAAAGGTCACAGAACAATAACAAGTGAATGTCTAAGTCTCTTTGAAATATTTTAATATTCTTATCTTGTTTGCTAGTAGCATACTAAATTACTGTAGAATGTGCAGGAAAAATAAATAGTTGGGTATGCATAATAAATAATTTAGGGAAAATAGGCATTCTATCTATAATTTCAGACAAGCAAAAGTGGATACATACATAGATAAATGGATATTTAAATGAATAAATAGATTGATCAATCAATATAATCAAACCAATGGAAGGCATGAATCAACCCTAGTTATTACATGAGCACTAAAAATAAGATGGTAGAAATATATTGAAGTTTTAATAATCTTATTAATCAAAAAATTAAATTTATAAACAAAGCCATTACCAGTTTTAACTTTAAAAAGTGTGTATCACTTAGTGAACTAAACCTAAAATAATGTGAGCGGAAATATTGAAAATAAAGGACAGAAATGATACATTAGGCAAAAATAAAGGTAAGTCGTGTATCTGTATCAGTATCATAAAAATACTATTTAAGGCAATATTAATGATAAAAGTAACCAGCACCAACAACAATTATTAAATGTATTTTTCTAATAAGATGGTCACGTATATATGACAAAATTAAAGAAGAAATTGAATCTACAGTCATTGTAGGAATGTCTTTAACACATTTCATTCAGAAACTGATAGAACAGGCAACCAAAATTTTAGCTAGTTTATAAACAACTTAAGGAACAAAATTTTAAAGTTGACTTAAAATTTTAAAGATATTTACATAATTAAATAGCAAATATGTATTCTTAAAAAACATGAAAAATTACAAATATTAATAATTACAAATATTAATTAAAGAAATTCTCAAAATAATTAAAAAGCAATATATGCCAAGTTGTATTTTTTAAATTTTGAAAACAGACATTTGTATACAGATAAAAATAAACAGTTTTTAAAAAATTTTAGACCTTTACTCAAAATTAAATATTTCTCAGTGGGAACATTATTGTTAAAATTTGTATTTTAATGATAAATATGCTTTTTGTTAATGCTATTTTCAAAATCTTCTCGGTCAATTTCATCTCATCTAGAGTTGATAGTATAGAATTGTGACATTTCTATTGAATACGTATAGAAATAAGGTACGTGCATATTCAAATTTATCAGGTAATAAAGTTTTCTAAAGAAAATGTACTAGTTTCTCTTTGACAGCAGTAGGTTGAAGTTCCTGTGGATTACATACCAAATAACACACTTGTTACACATTTAAATTTCTGCTTACTTAGTACATGTGAATCGGAGTCTCATTATGCTTATAATATTCCTTTTACCTATTTTCATTCTCTTAATTTTTTGACATTCATTTTTATTGGATACTTGAGTTTCTCTAATTTGTTAAAAGTGTCATAAATGTCTTTTGTCTATTGACATTGTTCACCTGTTCATTGACAGCTGGGTTAATGTCTTGCTCTTATTGATTTACTGGCATTCTTTACATGTTCATAATATATTCCTTTGTTGATTTTATGTATAGAAAACATCTTCACCAATTTTTGCATTATCATTTTATTGCATCCCTTCCAAAGAGTATATGCAAATATTACATATACTTATACATATACAAATATAATATACTTGTATTTTCCAATATCTTTTCTGTATTCCTTTTGGTATGCAGCCAAAGCAGTTCTAAGAGGGATGCTATAGCAATAAATGCATACATCCAAAAAGAAGAAAGATCTCAAATAAATAACCTAACATTCAGGCCTGTCTTAGTCTGTTTTGTGCTGCAATGGTAAAACTAGTAAATTTAGGACAGTAATTAACAATCTGTCTATTGATAACAACTGCACTGAATATTCTAAAGTTGCTTGTTGGACTAAATATTAAATTTTTTGAATGAACATGCATTTTCTTGTGGGCACAGAAGGAAAGGATATGATAGAGTATACAGTTTAATTGTTTGTTCTGGTTTAATGAGTACTTACACTATCCCTGGCATTAGGCTGGGTGCTGTGGATACAAGTATGAATTAGCCCTAAAAGGGCTTATAAATTGAAATCAGAACCACAAAATAGGCATAAACCATACATTTAATCTGAAACTAGCATATTAAAAAACAAGTTTTCCAGCCACCCCTGATTAAAATAATAACTTAAAAGCAGTGTTGGTCTTCCAGGTCTTCTACACTGTAACAGTTTCAAGTGAATTCATGCTAAAATCTAAGTCACTGATAAGGACTGGTATGTTACATATCTAAGGGATTTTTCTTTGCTTAGACTTAAGTCCTTTACACTTAGATAAGAGCCAACAGAAAATTTATTCCTCATTGTCGGGTCCGCCACCGGCCGACCCGAACAGCCCTAGCCTCGTTCCTTTCGGTGGGTGAGCAAATGGCCCGGATTCCTCTTTCCCTCCTGTCCTCTTTGGAAGGAGATGGGGGAAGAGAGCCGTGAAGAGAGGTGAGCACACCGTGGGCCCCAACCAGCCCAGTTAAAGGACACTCAGACGCGGAGGGGGTTGGGGGTTCAGTAGAGCAGTTCCGTTTATTAGCACACAAGCACTTGCTTTTAAAGGCAAATGGGGAAAGGGAGATTTTTACATCCTCCATTCAGCTTAAAGGTTACAAGAGCATGCATCCTGTCTCAATGCCTAGCTATTGCAATCACACAGTGTTCACCAAGTGCAGAAGCGCTTATTTGGCCAATAAGGGCTAAGGCAAGGTTCCCGCAGACACTCCCACCCTACTTCTCCCTGTGCCATCTTAGGCTGCCACGTTAATATGCCCTTGTGGGCCCATAATGGCACCACTTGTAATGTCACTTAAGGTGGCATTAGTTTTTAAGGCCCGACACATCATCTATTCAGAAATTTGAATATTGTGGTCCAGAGAGAGGCTATGACTTGTCTAATGTCATTAGCTATTAAGTCTTACAGTCAGGATGCATCCAGTCTCATTTTAGGTCCGTTTTTACAGTGGGCAGGAAATCTAAGCTAAATGCCTCCCTTGATTTTTTACAAGAACCTCAATGCCAAACACTTTTCTCTAACCTATCACTTCCTCATAGGAATAGTGTATATAGACATATCGGAAGATATAATATTTTATGTGTCTTGTAGTTCCAGATTTAAAAAAAAATGTAATCCAAAATTCTTACATTTACAAAAGAATTGCTTTTAAATGAAACCCACACAAAAGTAATATTTGAAAGAAAATCCTAAAGATATAAAAACCCAAGGTTTAGTCTACCCATCTATCACTTATAATAGAGGCTATGCAACTAATGATCCATTCATCATTTTGAAATTCTACTTCCATTATATTGAACTGCTAAATGCCTGGAGAGCCTGAAGACTGGAGTGAGGCTATTGCATTAAAATAAAGTAAGTTAAAGTTGGAAAGTGACAAAAATAAACACTTTAAATATACCAAAAGCTGTTGAGTAATTTGGAAATTCATTTTTAAACATATATAATACATAAATGGAAGCAGTCCTTTTAAACAAAAATAAATTTTAAAAACATTTCATTTGAAAAATAGATTAAAATTTGAAAGAGAAGTATTTTATAGTATTCTTCAGAGATTAGATTTAAGAAATATGTGATACAAAGTAAAGAATATATATTTTGGTCTGTGAAAACATTCTAATAACTATGTCACTATTGAGTCAAAGCATATTGAAATTTGGCATAGCTTTTGATAATTTTCAAAATAGCTCTGGATTATACATTAACATATTCTTTATGTATTTTATAAAATATTAGCAGCCTTTCAAGTAGCTCAAACCATCCTGTAAGCCATGTATATTTCTAGGCTTCTTTGAATTAAATGTGTCTCCAGACAGTGAAAACAAATTTTAACATATACCTAAAAATCAGGGATAGGAAATCTGCACTTCCTTCCATTCTCCTCTTGCTCACCAGAAACAAAGACAATAATGCAAAACAAATACAAGGTAGTCCATTCCAATGCTTGCTAAACAGACACTTTGGAGTTATCCATTATTGCACTAAATTTCCATACTGTGAGAGTTGTAAAATGCAAAATGTTATGCCTGCTTCATTAATATATTATTCTAGGTAATAATACTTAAAGTCGTTGGCATAGAATCTTTAACTATAATTGGTTCTGCAACTTTAGTTAGGCTTATTTCATGCTAAATTTAGGAAATTTTTCAGTATTTTGAACAAGAACAATCAGGACAACACTAGCACTGACCAGGTAAAATGGATACAGGTAGCTTATAATCGACATTTGAGACACAGTTAATATCAGGGTTGAAAGTAAAGATTCACCCATGTTTTCCTGATAAATGAAATGAAATGCAGAAAACAATCTCATTGTTCAATTGATTTTTAGTTTTAACCTACAGATTTCTTTTTCCCTCCAAAAAATTAATAACTTTGATTTATAAAACAAAAACACTAATAAAATCTTATTGACTACATTAAAATAAAAAAGAGTAGTATATTAATCTAGCAATAATTTAAGTTTTGTGAACCTCTGATGCACTTGAATTTTGACAACATGAATATAAATTTATTTGGATCAAACAAAAAGATTCCCATGGAAAGGGGCAAAATATATGAAGAACTAACATATAGAAACAGGCGTATAAAGTAAAATGAAATGTAAAGATACAAAAACTGACTAGTTGCTTTAGAAACAATGTTAAATAATAATGGAATATCAGACTTGATGAAACATTTAGTTTTCATACTAGTGTTGGGAACTGGGCATTTTTACAAGTGGTTAGTAGAAGCATATAATAAATCTTTTTTTGCTAGTATAAAAAGGATGTGTCTATCAAAAATTTCAAATGTTCATGCACTTTACCTCAGTAATTCTATCTGTAACAAAATTTAAGCAGTCTTCTCCATCAAGGTATAAATACCCATAATTAT
This sequence comes from Cynocephalus volans, assembly GCF_027409185.1. NCBI lineage: Eukaryota > Metazoa > Chordata > Mammalia > Dermoptera > Cynocephalidae > Cynocephalus > Cynocephalus volans. Next base: position 251,307,647 of record NC_084460.1, read on the forward strand.
ATATTTTCAATCAATGAATTTAACTATCTACTGTACTGCTAAATTATCCTTTACTCACCTTTAATTCCACTACATTTTATAACTTTTAGTTATTACTAAGTACCTTTTAGTTTTAATTGTCAATCTTATATTCAAATGAAATCTCTAAACTATCTTATATCCTCTTTTTGAACCTCAAAGTTTCTAGTTTTGGTGGGATAGGAGAAAGAAAAGGGAAAGGAAAATAATTAAGTACCCCTTTGCTTATCTGGCCAGAATGGTATCCTTTTAGCCCTATCTAGAAGGTTATCAGTCTAACATTGGCCACCTATAGATGCCTTGTGTGGCAAATATATTGGTAGTGGGACTGAATTCTTAGAAAGATAATGCTTGATAGTTTTAATGAATTATCTCTGATACCCAGATGAAGTTTAATCTCTTCTACCCAACCTCACCTTTGCCTACCAGGAACCCTTTCCCAATCTTCCTTCCGGTAGCCCTTTTCCCTATAGACAACCCTCTTGGCTAGGGTGTCAGAAAGATGTCTATGTCTCACTTCCTTCCATGGTGTTTGCTTGACCAGCAGGAAGTTTATTCAGCATTGCCATTCCCAGCAGTGAGTTCGTAATCTACATCAGTTCTGTCCCCTCTCTACCATGTGATCTCTCTTAATTCTACTTACTGTAGTCAGGAACAGATAAATGTGCCTACTGATTAAGCAGAATTCTCATCTGATAATAAAGTGTCAGTTATTCCATTTAGCAAACACCCCCAATCTCTGTAAGGGATTATTATATGGGGCTTTTTCCTCAAAAGTGGGTTGCCACATAAGTGCTAGTATTTTCCACCAGTAGCAGGCAACTGCAACACTTGCTCCTTTCCCCAGTTTTCCACGTTAAGTAAACTAGATGATGGCAAAGAAATAGAGGTCAGTCTGTATGATAAAGTTAGTTCATGAAAGCAGTGGCCTTGTATGGAAGTAAGTAGCCTCAAATGTTAGTTGTTGCTTAGATTATAAGGTCTGTATGTTACCTGTTTTTAGGACAAAAAGTCCCATTTAACATGCAGTACAATTCTTGCTATTATAAACTAAATGTCTAATCACAAATATGAATAAAGAAATTAGTACAAATGTGCACATTTTGGCACATTTGTAAAAAAATAAGTAAAATAAAATGAAAACAATATTCAATATGAAGGGAAGAGTTGGATTTACTATAAAGCTAAACTTGTAGTAATTTTACACAGCACTTATTTGAATGAGCCCCTTCCAAGCTCTAGGATGCATCCTACCAGTAAGTTCATATGGCCAATTTTTTTTTTTTTGTAAAAATTTCTAAAAGTAAGAAATTTTAATTGTGATTGGTTAAAACTTTTTTTTTTTTCTTTCCAATTTCCCTAAAACATGGGTATTATCTTACCATATCTGACACTTCTTGTGCTATGTGAATTCTGGTGGTTCCAGACAAAACAACATGGACAATTATCACTCCTGGTTAATCTGGTTGAAGAAACAAGTATTGAAGTTATAAAACTCATATTCCCAAGTTCCCAAATTCTTCAGTAAATCAGTTGGTAGAACCTAAGTGTGAATTGCTTACAGAATTACATTGCTGAATACAATGTAGCAATACATTATAAATTCATTTTAATTACTCTTTTGTGTACCTTAATTCCTGATTAATTTTCTATATTTTAAAGAATTATCAACCATACCCAAATTCAATTATGATGGAAAAGTCTTATCCTAGTGGAAACAAACGAACTGTGTGTGGTAGGCAGAATATTTCTCCCCTACAAATGTACACATATCAATCCCTGAAACCTGTTAATATGCTGTTTTACATGGGAAAAGCTATTTTGCAGATGTGATTAAATTAAGGATATTTATATGGGGAGATTTTCCTGGAATATAGAGTGAGCATAACGTAATAACAACGGTCCTTATAGGAAAAGAGAGTGACAGGAGAGTCTGAGGCAGAGAAAGAGATGTGACAGCAGAAGCAGAGGTGAGGGAGGAAAGAAGGGACAGAGGAGAGAGAGAGAGAGAGAGAGAGAGAGAGATTTGAAGACACTGCTGTTGGCTTTGAAGATGGAAACAAAAAATGCAGGTGGCTCCTAGAAGCAGGAAAAGACAAAGACATGGCTTCTCCTCTAGAGACTTTAGAAGAAACACAGCCCTGCCAGCACCTTGATTTAAGCTGAATAAAACCTATTTCAGACTTCTGACCTCCAAAACTTTGAGGTAACAAATTTGTGTTGTTTTAAGCCACTAAGTTTGTTATAATTTATAACAACAGCCACAGGAAACTAATATAAACTGAAAGAAAATGTTTGTGATGTTTGTCAGCCTTATTTTCATTTATTGTTTACATTTTTCATTGAAATCAATATCCATTTTGTTTGAAGTTTTGTATTGGTAATTTTGTACTCCTTTAAAAAAATAGCTGCATAAGCATAAGACTCACAGAGATTGTATCTGTCCTTGCATAAAAGAGTGGTTGAATTTAAATTTTGCAGCAGTTTTTTTGTTCTTTTGAAATAATGATGGAATTCTGCTTATCAAAGAAATATTATTCTCTTGGAAAAATACTTTTGCAGAGACTTACCCTGTTGTGAAATTCATTCTCTGCTTTAATTGTATATACCTGTTGGGCAAACAATATATATGCATTTAACAAGAGAAGTCTTCTTCCACAGTACAAGCATTTTTTTCATTGAAAATAGCTACATATTGTTTGTCTAAAACAGGAAAGGATTTCCTATGGAAATTTAGCAATAAATCAAACCAGATGCTCCACTTCAAGAACAAGGAGTAGCTTAGTAGTAACATTATAAACCTGTCTACTTGTTTTTATTTAGAAGTCATTAAACACTACAGCAAAGTAGCTAATTACTGCTGTTCAAGGTATTATAATCACCTTGTATAGAGAGTCAGCATGGGAGATAACACAATGATAATGAATCTTATATTTATGTGGCAAAAGTATTATTAAAGAAAATCAATAAAATGTTCTTCACAATCTTATCTCTTATATTTTAGTAAATCTGATTTAGTTAGTAATAAGTAGAGCTCAGTGGGGGTTGATTAATTTAATAATTTAATACCTCATTCTTAATTGCTGAAATTTTATAACTAAATTTACATATTTCTTATATATATGTCTTCGATTATCTCTATCAAAAAGCCTTGAGTAAAAGCATGCAAGGGTTTTCTTACTGGGAATCATGCCATTTTATTCTCTTTCCTTGAATAAGTGTGCGTTTGTTTATTTGTTCATTTGCTTGTTTTTTAAGACACCAACATCTATAATAGGTTAATTAAGATCACACACTTAGAAGACACTCACTGAAATAGTTGATAGATAATGGTATGTTAAGGTAATTCTCAGTTATCATGCTTGATAGGAAATGAAGGGGAAGAATAATAGAACATTTTGTCCCTTAAATTCCACCGAATTTAAGCAACATTGGAACCCTCAGGTTTGCGATTTAAGCCATTTTCTCTTCCTCATCCATTTTTACTATTCTAACAAAGCTTGATGTAAATGAAAATTATTTTTATTTTAAATAGCTCTTAATTTTTGAATATGCGTGGACACATAACCCACTGTATAAATTACATAGAAATAAAAATTAATTTTGGTGATAGTCTTTAAAACTGAAAAATTATGAATGTCCTTAATCAAATGTTCATTGACTCAATGCCTAAAATAGAATTTTTAAAAATATTTTTCGTTAAAACTAAACCCATACTGTGCCAATGAAATATTCATTACTTTAAACTTTCTTGTTTTCTCCTTCTAATAGTGTGTGTTTGTGTGTGTGTGTGTGTGTGTGTGTGGCGTATGATGTTCAACTTAATTTTTGACTGTAGTGCAATATAATTTAATAAATATTTACTTCATCACGTTAAACTATGGTATTTTCTTATTTCAGCACCTTGCATTAATCACTTTGAATTCACCATCCTTGATAATGATCATTATTTTTATGTTTAATCTACATATAGAGCCATTGTAGTATACAACTTTAAAGTTATTTCGACTAAATTTAGAAATTTTTCATTGTTTTTTGTAAACATTTTGCTGACAGTACAGGAAAAACATTATTACCTTGGCTATGTGTTGGGAATATAATGATGTTCTTTTAAGAATATCAAGTGAACATTCTATATTAGTATTTCCATCTTTGTTTAATACAACAGTGTGGGTAAAGCACTACAAGGAAACAATATTTCTTTATGGAAGAATCTGTTCATGCTCTCTGAAATCATGAATTTGACAATTTAATTATGTTGTCTTTTCTCTAAGATATTTCAGCTCATATCTGCAGCAGACATTGGCAACATGAAAACAACAACTATTCAGGTCATTTGTATGCAATCATCTTTTTTTTTTTTTTTGAGGACAAACAACAAGAATTGAGGAGAAAGGTTTTCTGGTGGCCAGAAAGCTCTTGTCATGGAAGTGGAGTTTATGGTTACAGGAGACCACACAGTTCCACTCTGAGCATTTGATCTTTAGTGAAGGTGCCTGGAAGCAAAGATGCCACAGTAACAATGCACACACACACACTGGCCAGATCTTAGTTTCTAATACCATTTCCTACAAAAAGCAATGGAGTGCCTCAGAGAAATGCCTGATTGCTGAGCTGGGTCAGGAAATGTACAAAATGAGTGTGAAATATTTTGTTATGAAAGAAAATAACAATATGTCCAAAAAATGATGAAAGCATGTAACAAGGGTACAGGGGTCAATTTAAAGGGCCCATGCTGACCAAACTTGTGACAAGTTGATCCTAATTCCTGACAATAATGAATTACAAACCATTTTTTAAAAAGTGGGAATTCATCACTTTTGTGGTTACCAAATTCACTGTGCATTGGGATTACCAGAGGATCTTTAAAACATAAAGGTGTCAGGTTCTCATCCACTGACATTCTGAAGTTTTGTTGTTTTTAATGGACTTTATTTTTTAGAGCACTTTTAGTTTCACAGAAAAATTGAGAGAAAAGTATAGAGATTTCCCATATCCAGCCTGAATCCCCAACACACACCAGCTCCTCCAGTATCAATATCCCCCATCAGAGTGGTACGTTTGTTTTGAACCTACAGTGAAACATCATTATCACCCAGAGACCATAGTTTTCTTTAGGTTTCACTCTTGGTGTATATTGCATGGGTTTGGACAAATGTGTAAGGACATGCACCCACCATTACACTATCATACAGAGTCTTTTCTGCCTTAAAAACCCTCTGTACTCTACCAACTCATTCTAGGTATTACTTTTTTTTGTAAATTATGATACTTCAGATCAGAATCACTTTCTCACTAACATACACTATTGCTATTTGAATTCATTTGCACTTTAAAATGATGTGTAGACTTCTGTGTGTGCACCCAGAGGAATAGAAACATCATGTCAAAGAGACACCTGCACTCTCATGTTCATCACAGCTCTGTTCACAGTAGCCAAGGTATGGAAACAACCTAAATGTCCATCGATGGATGACTGGATAAGGAAAATGTGGTATATATAGACCATGGAATACTACTCTGTCATAAAAAAGAATAGAATTCTTCCATTCACAAGAACATGGGTGAGCTTGGGAAAATCTTATGTTGAGTGAAATAAGCAAAGCACCAAGGAATAAATGCTGCATGTACTGACTCATAACTGGGAGCTAAGAGAAAAAGAAGGAAGGAAAGAACACAGTGGTGCATTGGACTTGCAGAGGAAGAGAGCATATATAGGGAGTGGGGGAAAGGGAGATGGGGAGATGGGGAAGGAGGTCAGGGATAATTGGTTGGGGGACACAGGGTATAATCAAAATTTGTGGTAATGTTCATGCTTCCAGTATGGATCTGGCCATCACATCTTGGGCACAAGTGGTGACAATCAGCTGTGCACCCCATGAATATTCATTATCGATAAAAAATAATTTAAAAAAAATAAAATGATGTGTAGAATATTTTAAAATTGCTTCATAATTATGTAACAATATGATTTCTATACTTTCTGAAATAATATCAGTTTCTTAACCTGCAAGTTATTCAAGTATGTCTTGTTTTATTTTTAATTGCAGTGGATGGAGTTTAAAATTAAAATCTACTTTTAGAACTAGGGGCATTTTTCATTTAAGAGACTAATTTTCATGTGCTGTAGGTGGTTCTTTTAGAACTCATGATAATTATATAGCAAGTGAGGAGCAGATAAGATGTGAATTATTTTATAAAGTATTTTTTCAACCTTGGAAGATTTTTTTAGGCAGCAAGAAACTCAGTGCTATACTAAAAAATGTATAATGTTTACATTGACAATTTGATACTCTCTGGGAAAAGAGACTTAGGAGAACATTTCCAATAAAGTCTGAATTATTATATTTAAGACTTTCCATATTTTCTGAACAAGATTGTTTCTGTTTAATAACTATTTAACATTTTATTATTGTATTCCAAATATAAAAAATGGAATAATATAGTGTTATCATCAGAAATGAGTTATGATCAGGTTCCTAATGCTCTAGCAATTCTATTCAAAGCAGGAATAGGAAAAGTACAGTAACTTAAAGCAGATTTATGTTGTGTGTATTTCTATCCCATTAATATGTTATAATCTGCAAACATAATACCATTCTTCTCTCTGTTTTTAGAAAATAGCATTTTAATGTATTTTAGAATTATTGTGCTTAAAAATAATTAAGCTATTTAATTTGAACTATTTTAATACAAACATAAAAGTTGTTGCCAATGATTCTCTGAGCCACAGTAGCCTGAACTTGTAACAAAATCATAAAAGGAGGAGTCTAACAAATTTTTAAATCCAGTCCTTATACAGAAAATTAAGCAACCATATTCTGCCATACTACTCCATACCATTTTATTCTGGACTTCTGGGAAACTGGAGAATTATGTCATCTTTCCCTTCCCCTTCCAATGATGGTCATATGCATTCCTATCAATTAAGCTTGTGAGTACTGTAAAGACCCTTCCCTTGTCTGGCATTGACTATATGGATGTCCTGCATCATGCCAAACTTGCCACTGCAGGTTGAATTTACTTTATGATAATTGCTTTAAACAAACTAGAAATAGATGGGAAATTCCTCATCCTGAGAAAGGACATTTATGAAAAATCTACAATTAACATCATACTTATGAATAAAAGACTGACTTATTTCCTTCTGGGTTTGAGAATAAGACAGGAAAGCCCACTCCTACCACTTTTATTCAGTATTACCCTACTTGGTAACATAATATATTAAACAACTGATACATGGAACAGTAGGCATGAATCTCAAAATGTTGTGCTGAACAAAAGAATTTAGAGACAGATGTATAATCTATAGTGACAGAAAGAAGGTCGGTGGTCGCTTGGTGCCAGGGATGGAATTGACTTGGAAGAGAAAGAAAGGAACTTCTTGGAGTTATGGAAAAGTTTATGATCTTGATTTAGGTGGTGGTTGAGCAGCTGTACAAATCTGTCAAAATGCATAAAAACGTATGTTTAAATGAGTGCATTTTATAATATTTAAATTCTACCTCGAAACGTTTTTTTTTTAAGTGCATTGTTTTATTATAATATAGAATAATACATACACATATATTACTGGATTTAATAGTGAATTATTTCTGAAAAGGCGTATCCAGTTGTTTCTTAAATATTAAGGATTTGTAACTCTGCCATGAAGGTTTCTAGCATGACTTGTTGTTATACAGTGTTTTGCAGTAACTAAAAATATTTTTCTTCATCACAGAGATAAGCAATTTCCTGCCTTTGTTGATTCCTAGGATTAGAAATCAAATATTCTTGTAATAATGTAAAATAGATCTTTTACCCCAACAGCCTTTTTATAACATTGACAGAAGAAATTAGAGTCACAGTTCTCTCTGATTGATCTTGTAATCTGTGTTCTTACCTCTTTTAACTTTTAATGTCTGCCTGTCTTCTCTCACCACAAGCATACGCGCTGTTAAGTTTCCCATTCACTTGGCTAAAAATTTTCTTCCAGTGCAGAAAGGCCTCAAAAAACCTTCAAATTTAATTGTTTGTAAACATTATTGATTTTTTTTTCGGACACAAAATTTAATTATATAATTTCATATTTGTGTTTTGTATTTATTAGCAGTGGTTTTATGGTATTATGTTTTTTTGTTGAGTTTCCTAACTTCATTTACTTACTAAGGAAAACATTGTTTCCTTTTATTTGTCTTTAATCTGTCCTCAGGTGGCCATCATCCCACATCTCTGTCCTCCATTTAAGTCATCTCCCCTTCTTTTGCTTTGCTTTCCTTTCAATGGACATTCTCTTGTTCATTGAATCTTAGACATTCCAGATGAGGATATATTACTATTCCCTGTAACAAAAGAAAGGTGGTTTATATATTTGTATTCAAACTCTCAAGGTTGAGAGTTTTCTTGGCTATCTGAGTCAATGTCTTTTTAAAACAAACTGTCATTTTCAAAATTCATCACTTAGGATATAACAGGAAAAAAAAACCCTGTAGAAGTAAGGTAGGTATATTTACCTCTTACCTCTTCTGTTTGTTTTCTTCTCTCCCTCTTTTGACATTATCTTTCCTGTGCGTTTGGCAACCAGTTATTGGCCAAGCCAAGTTTTATTAGTGAATCTGGCAACATCTCCAACTCATTTCTCTTACTGTCCCCTGTCTTACACCTACATTTTAGGTATAATGATTATATAAATTATTTTGTGCTAAGAATGGATGAAGTGTATTCACCACTCTCATTCCTGTATCCTAATAAAGCTAGATTTTTTGAATGTTAAAAGAAAAAGGTATTTTAGAATTTCTACTGCCAAAATTTCTTGATATGGTGGTGGATGATGGAATGATGTATTTAAGAGAATATACATTATCTGATATGAAATTAACATAAATATAAAACAATTATATTTCTATTCTATTGCTCTACAACTTCTACGATGAACACCACATTTATCTAGAATGGTAAACCTAGATGAAAAATTATAGACATAGAACCTCACATTGGGAAAACACCTATACTCATTTTTTTGACACAGCATAGAGGTTAAGATCCTGATTGAAAATGTTACTTGAGACTCTATTGCCTATTTTCCTTAAGGCATTGAATACTTACTACTTTTCTTTTTTTATTTGTTTTCTATGATTAAGGGAAGCTGGTTATAATGTAATGAATAATGAAGCATAAGATATAAAACCCAGGTCTACTTCTGTTTTGTCACTTATTAGTCAAATGATATCAGCCAAGTCATCCAAATATTTTGAAGCTTGGAATTCTCTTCCCATAAATGAGAATAAAATACTTTCTAGCAGCCTTTTTCTCATAGTTATGCTATAAATAATATAATGGAATGTACACATTTAGATACTATTAATTTTCTGATTTTATCTTACTTTTACAATATACTTGTAATGAATAACTCAGGTGTAATAAATTTATTTTACTATACATTTCCAAGAAAGTTGTATTGACAAATTTTCTGGCTCTTCCCATAATGAATGATGCAGAATAAAGAAAATCACTTTATTGCTAATTCTTCTAATCTTAACATTACATATTGAGACAATTACTAATCTTATAGACAATAAATGTACTCACAATTTTATATGCATATACATATATACATAAATGTATATATAAAACTATATGTAAATATGTGTATGTATAAACAGAAATAAATGATAAACAATAAAAAGGAAAAAAAAAAAAGGATTAGGAAACCAAATACATCCCAACTGACAATATGGGCTCCAATAGGGTCAAGAATAGCCTATCCAAAATAACTTCCATTGCTGGTATGATTCGAAAAATATTTTACCATAATATTCTCAGGCCACCTTAAATTCCTTTAAGGTGAGTCATGTTAATTCAGTTTTATGTTTTTATTGGAGAGTGTGGGGTATGGAATTAGGAATCCCTTGGCTCTACCTTCTAAAAACAAACATCGAAGTAAATATGCAGAAATTTAATTGTCAGGATCAGAGTTATTATCATAATCATTGGCAAAAAGACAGAATCAATGAGGGATATAAAGATTTCAGTACAACTAAAAATATATGTACTAAACACCTGATAAGTTGCATAGTATTGAAGTGAAATTGAAAGTGAGTAATTGAACAGATTATGTAAATAGTGTGTATAATCTGTACTAATGCACAAACAAAAACATTGGTATATTATTTTACCTTTTTTATGTTTCTGTGTTTTATCAATTTTTTCAAGCCTTCTTTAGTTTCCTAAGTGTAGATGAACTAATTACAAAATAAAATATTAAAAGGTATTAATTTTACCCTGTTGGCTTGTAAATAATGAAATCTGTAAGTTTCACAAATAACTTCAAATTTTATGTTTTTCAAAAAAACCTGTGTAGACATTTTATGGCCTGTGATGATGTTCTTGTTAAATCTTATACTATTTTAGTATGTACATATGAAGTAGGAAAAGTTGTCTGCTCCTTTTTAACCTGTTATATAAATGGAACTGAGACACTCTTTCACATCATATGAAAGCATTTCAATGGTGTGCAAAGACTGGCAAAATGAAGATTGCTCAAAGAGCTTTACAACTCAACTTCTCAGCTTGCTTTTTGTTTCTTAAGCTGTAGAAAGGGACCAGGTCAGGGAAAGGTGTTAGAAATTTTTCCTTTACTCTTCAAGTCTCTGATGTATAATATTGCACCACACTGGGGCAGCAGTTAGCAAGATTAGTTGTCTTAAATAAAAGTCTATCACAAGTACCAGGTGTTTGGCTTTTATTTAAAAGGCAAAGAGTTAAATTTACATATTCTTTCTTCATACATTTGGCTTCTAAACTGTCATCTATTTGTAGTTTAAGTGCGAGAAGTTAATACATAGACACTTCTGATACCTAAAAGAAATTTAGGTACCAGATCAGTCTCTAAAATCCTGTAAATGATATAAGCACATCAATGCAAGATATCTCTTGCATATTTATTTTAAAATTAGTGATGGAAAGCAACACATGGTTTCTATAGTTTCACATGTACTGCTTTCTGCATTTTCATTTCTAGTAAAACAATTCATATCTTTCTTTGATATGTTAGATGCTCTTTCCCTTTTAAATGAAATGTTAATTCTAATTTTAGTGTGTGTACTATCGATAATTTGAGAGTCTAAAGAAAAGAGGCCCTGAGGCCACAATCATTATAGTAAACCCATTATATTAACCCTCGTTTTTCCTTTCTGTTTTCTATGTTAACATTTTAGCCTTCTATGTATTGAAGCAATGCTCTCTATATGGAAAAAGTTAATTTCAAATATACTTTTCTACAACACCAAGGACACTTATTAGTATAATTTTCTATTTAACAATGAAAATATCTTGAATATGTTTACAATGCAAATATTAACAGGGCAAAAGAGACTTACTAACTTATTTCTATGTCTATGAACACCAAAAAAGGCCAGTTTTTAGCAAGATCATTATTAAAGTGACTTTTTTCACATAGGAGATAACTGTTTTTAAATATTCATTCCTTAGAGATAGCTGTTTATAATTTTTAAAAATAAAGTTCTAGTGGGAAGTAGTTAACAAAAAGTATTACACTGAATTTTAAAAAATGCTTACTGTATTAGAAGGGTGTCATAGCTAGAGAATGGTACAAGCTATGGCAGCAAGACACTAGAACCATTTAATAAAATATTTCTAAACGTTTTGATTATTTAATTTATTGGAGTTTGAGAAAAATGGTTTTTGACAAAATACTGTGATTTAATTCTTAGGGTTGTTAAAAGAAAGGATCTATGAAAAGGGGCTCTTTGTGTTTACTTATTAAATTGCATGCCTTTCCAGTGCCTTTCCAAGTACTTCCCCCCACCCTTGCCTTTGTTTAGTGTAAATCTATCTTTTGAACTCTGTCTACTCTGTTCTTTCCCGTTTCCTCATTATGGTGTGAATCAATACAATAGCAGTTGAAACCGTTGTGCTTGATTGAAGATTCAAACAACAGCCAGGTGTTCTCATTTAATGGTCTTTAGGAAAAAGGGAAAATTAAACATTTATATAAAAATTTCCTGAAAACTTAAATGTCTACATTTTACTTCCATAATACAAAGTCATTTTGTATATCCACTAAGAGTCCCAAAATAAAGACAAATAAAGCTATTTCCTCAGATTTTGCTATAGTCATTAGTTCAGACGTCATCATTTGTGTTTCACAGAGATGAAAAAGATAGACAAAGAATGAGGTGAAAAAACATTACAGTGAATAAAAATCATGATCTCAGGAATGTTTTGGTTGGAGGTTTTTGACATGGAATAGGTGGAGGTTTGTTAACTAGAAGCAGGACATCATATGTGATTTTGGGGGGAGCATACTTGGTTGTCATTTACCGTGTTCTGACCATTCTGGGTTGATTGCTGCAGAGGTTATGGTTTGGTTTTCTGGGTTCTGCTGCCGAACGTATGGTCAGAATTCTATTGTCGTACATGGTCTGCTATTGTGTTTGTATATTCGATGTTTCAGTGCCCCCTTTAGCCATTTCCTCACTTGTGATAGTTTGACCAATTCAAAGGAAGTTTAGAGATCTAGATCATTGCTCCTAGGTATTCAGTTGTCTACATAGTCAAATGTATCATGAGAACATTTTGATCAATTTGATGTAGCTTCCTGACAATTTACAAGGCAGCAGCTGTGAAGAAGCATATAGGATTCTGGATAGAATGCATTGGAGCAGCATCATGATCACTATATCAAAAACAAAAACAATTAATCGTCCCTTAAGATGCTTTGTAACTAGTAACCCAAATTACCCAACCTAGTCTGGGAAAGCTATTCCTGTAGGCTATGAAGATCAACCCTAGAGTGCTAAGTAAGCTTTTCCTTAAGGTGATGTATCTTGCTTGCACAGTAAGAAGTCTTAGCAATGGCACAAATGCCACCATGACTAGCCAACAAATCTAGAGCAGTGTGATTGCATATCCCTACTCTTTCCCATGAGTTGAGAGTGAATTGTGTTCCACCTAGGGCAAAAGTGGTATTGTTAATAATTTCTACAGAAGTTAGTGATACATTTCTTAACAGGCTTTTCTATTTGTACGTGTCTCACCATCAGGAATACTACTCTGTTTTAATAAGTCAATTCTTCTTCCAAGTATAGCATAATCTAGGGTGACCTCATTTTGGAGCTCATTTCTGTATCATTAATTCCAGCCTTGATGATTTGTAGAATTAGGGGTTCTGTGTGCAGTCAAGCATCAGAATGTTATTGTGAAAGCGCATGCATGAGGTGGTAGTCTGGGAATATATGTGCCTGTATTGTTTTGCTTTGTTGCTATTACGAATGCTGAAATAGCTCCTGTTGTTTGCTTAAAATGGACCTTTAGCTACATTTATTTTATATTTAACCTAAAGGCTGAGGTTCTAAGATACTTTGCTTAGAAACCAGGGTTATGAATGATGTTATAATGGACAGTATACTCCATTTCTTGTAATTGTCAGGAAGTGTTAGATTTTTATTTTACTGGAAGACTCATGACAATATTCCTTCTTTTTGTGGCTACCCAAATTAGCCTAAGAGAATATTTTAAGTATCCTTTGAGATTATTCAACCCTTGAGGCCTATTTGTATTATTTCTACTTTGCATTTAGATTTTATTGGGGAAAAACATTAAAAAATCTATTTTTCTAAAGACGAGCATGCATCAAACATTGTTGTCATTTCTTAAAACCAAAACATTACTAAGCAATTATTCTTTGATGACCCTCTTTGATTTTTAGAATTCACTTTATGTCATATCTTTATAAAGTTCCTGTTGAGAGTGTTGACAACTTTCTGTATATTATCGTCCCTTTTCATACACTATGAGATGAATTAGAGAAACACTTTCAGGCCTCACGGTGGGAGATGTAATTATTCTGTTGGTCTGCATTTTGATAGTAATATGAATATTTTCAGGCTCAACTATCCATGAGTTAGCAGTACTGTATAGTATTTTTGCAAAATGTTGTCTAAAATCTGAAAAAAAATATGTTATCTTGAGTTGGCACTTGAAAATTAGGCACTTCAAAATGTCAGAGTTGTTTCTCTTTAGAAGTAAATACAGTGTCAATATTTCTTAAAACAAAGTTGACAAAGGATGGTACATAGGTACTCTGTCTTTCTCTGAAAGTGCTGAACTGTGAAGCTCTGGTGCTTATGGTTTTTGTATTTTGGGTTGTTACTTAAACCTGATGGATTTGTGCACAAGAAGCTCGTGCCTATCCTAATTAGCCTTTATTTCAATGTTAGCTTACATTATGGAATAACTTATTATAACATTAAGGAATTGCATCATTGCACAATAGGAAAAATCATGGATCAGGTATAGGATGGAATGTTGTAATGGTTAAGTCAAATGTTAGTACCTAAAAGTGGAGAGAAAGAAAAGGGATCGGAAAGAATAGATATAACAAACAGAAGAAATGTAGGAACACAAAGACTCAGAGTTCTATTGTTAAGGTCAGAAAGGTTGCGAGAGATCATGGTCGAAGTGCATAAGGTCCAAGAGGCTGACTACCACTTGGGCTGTTTTAATTCATCTGTCTTTAAAACTCACTCAAAATCCTTTGATGCTTGGCAGATTAGTGTGCATATGTGTCAGTATTAATCATTCGGATATTTAATTTCTTGCAAGTGTACATAATCTTCTCTGTCTCCACTGGTTGGTTCATTTTAAAACATTTTTTAAATTCAAAAGTAATAGTTTGGTAATTTAATAATTTAAATTCTGTTTCTGAAATGTATTAATAATCTCTCCACACCAAAATACTATTGTTAATATCATAAAATATTACTTTTACCCTTCTGTTACACAGCATACATATCTTTCTAAAGTTGAAATTATGTTTTACACAAACATAATATACTTCAAATAATATCACATTGTGAACATCTCCAATGACAGGAAATGATTTTTAGAAATATGTTATTAATGGCTTCATAGTATCTTTAGTAAGAGTTTACAATATTAACTATCCCTATGTAGTTGTAGATGTAAGTTGTTTTCTGTTTTCTTTATATTACTGTTATAATTATTTTAATAATTTTTAGTTAGGTAGGAAGAGGTTGTGGTTATTATTGCTATATTTGTGTTATTGAACTCTAGTTTCATGAGTATTACACCCTGTAAAATTTCTGTTTTGGAAATTTTTTTTTGTATTTTTTGGGCAGTAAAAATTATTTACATAATTGTATTCCATAGATACTTGAAAGAAGGTGCATTTCTTATGGGAAATAGAGGTACACACAAACAGACCCACACACACAAAAATTGTTCCATTATTCAAATTATCTCTACAAAGTTTTCTAGTCAACTTATCAAATACACTGTAAATGTTTTTGATAAGCATCTATTGCTGTAATTTCCTTACATAGATGATGCTGTTCTTCAGTGCATTAAAGCTTATTACTGTTATGATATTATAAGATTTTGTACATTTTATCTATTATATAATTATAATTTTCTAGTTTAGCTCGTGCACTGAATTCAGCTTGTCAAACATATTTTATAAAAACTCTGCTTTTTTAAACTATCTGACTAATAAACTAAATAAAATTTACTATCTTATTTTGTGCTAGACATAACTCTTTAAAAAGTCGATCTAAATCTCTTTTTAGTTGCAAGTTTTATGTATTTGTATAAATTAACAAAACTGCTATTTTTGCTCTTATTTCACTGATGTTAATGTCTTAATATTTTCTTTTTGGTGTGCTTCTTTTGTGTTACTTCACTTGCCATATACTGTTTTCTTATTTAATTATTTAATCAATATTTAATTAATTTTTCTAAAAGTTAGAAATATTTCTAAAAGTAAATTTAATCAATATTTCTAAAAGTAAAAATCCTTTAGCTATTCCTGCTAGCAATTATCTTACAACTTTACAAAATATATTATTTAATTTATATTTCCCAATCACTTAAGTCATAAAAAAAAGATATCTTCAACTGCCTCCCTGTGCAAGGTGGTGAATTTAATGTACTTTTATTCTGTTCCCAAGGTTTCACTTCCACTCAATAATCTAGGGTTGAAGATCAAATCAATGTTTATAAATTACCTAATGTGTTTGATGTCAGAATTATTGACTTTCCAAATTTGATATGTAGCTTTTTAAAACATAATTTTTATACTTATCTCTATTTTTAACTATTCAAATGAATTTTAAATTTAATGTATTTCCTTTCTTCTTTTGATGCCAACATTGGATAATATATATGTCTCAATACTCATCTGTAATGTCTTCTCTTAAAATGGTGAGATGTAATAGATTAAAATAATAAAATATTTTATTAAATAAGTTTATCTATATCTATATATTGTTATATAGCCAAACCATATATTTAACAAATAGCATTTTAAATATCAGATTTATAAGATTAAAAATGAATTGAAAGGAAAAAGACAATTCAGTGTTCAAAAGACTTGGTGGATTAAGTTAAAGGCGGTCCCAGGATTAGATGGCAGAACATCTCAAACATCACTTTCTACCTTAAAGCTCTTTCTGAATTTTTCGTTGGGTTGTGTTGTGATCCCAAGTTATGATGCAATTTTAAAGTAATTTTCCATAGGGTCATTTATTATTTAATATTCTGTATTTTCACATAACTACTAGAATTATTTTGGTGTGAGTTTTAGGTAAGATAAAATAATCCTCAGCACAGATAATAATAATCAAAATTTCTGCTGAATGAAATTCATGATAAAATGAGGGTTAAAACAGATGTATTTGGGTGGAAATAGGGCATTAAGTCAAGTTATTGCCAGGCAGAATTGCACGGACACTAAGTCTTTAGGGAGAGACCCTACATTCATAAGGCTACTTCTACTTAATGTCCACTTATTTCCCCATATGAACTTATATTTTCCCTCCACATCTCTGTAGCATAATCTTCCAGCTATTTTATTATAAAAATGTTAAGATTCTAATTTAATTTTCTAATGGATCACTTGCAACATCTTTTCAATTAAATATAAATTTTTCTTATGCTCTGACTATAGTAGTACCCCCTTATTTGAGGGGGATACATTCCAAGACCCTCAGTGGATGTCTGAAACACAGATAGTACTGAACCTGATATAAACCATGTTTTTTCCTATACGTAATACATACCTATGAATAGGTATAAATTAGGCACAGTCAGAAATTAACAACGATAACTAATAATAAAATAAAACAATTTCAATAAAAGTTATGTGAATGTGGTCTTTTTTCCCCTCTCAAAATAACTTCTTGTATGTAATATTTTCAGACCATGGTTGACTGTAGGTTACTGAAACTGTGGAAAGTGAAATCGAGGATAAGGGGGAACTACTAGTGTGTATTTTGGGAGGTTGTGGGGAGGAGGGAGAAAGAAATAGCTGTCCAAATTCAATGTGTGTTTTGATGCTGCAATCTAGTTAGGGTCACTTCTAATATTAGGTAAAATCTGTTTTTGGTGTCTGTCTTAGGTTCTTCCATATCGTGTTATGGTGAGTTCTATAATTTGGTAGTTACTCAGTAATGGCTGTCCTTATTTGTTTTGTTTTGGAGTTAAAATAGCAGAAAACAAAGCACCAGAATAATGTTTTTGAAAAAAAAAATTATGAATAAAACTCAGAGTTACTAGCTGTAGCAGTCCATTTTTGTTGCTTATAACAGAATACCCGAAATCAGGTATTTTATAAGAAAAAGAAAAAAAAGAAAAAACATTTCTTACAGTTCAGAGGCTGGGAAGTCCACAGTCCAGGGGGCAAATCTGGTGAGGGCCTTCCTCTTAGTGGGTATTTTCTGTAGGGCCCCTTGGTGAACAAGGTGTCACATGGTGGGAATGGGCTGAGCGAGAGAACTAACCTGCTCACTAGCTCTCCTTGTAAAGCCATCAGAACCATGCCCACGACCATCCATTAAACCATCAATGAGTTAATCCATTCATGAGGGTACAGTCCTCAAATCTAATCACCATTTAAGGACCCCACCTTTCAATTACCATGAAAGGATTTTCCACCGTCTTAGTTCTGTTACAGTGGGTTTAAATTTCCAACACATGAACTTTTGGGGGATACATTCAACACATACCCTTAGATAAAGGAAAATTACTATTTATCTTTCTACTTGATTCTGTTTTTTTAACTCTCAAAGCCCAAATGTTTCTATGAACCTTTTTCAGATTTTAGTAGGAAAAAAGGATGTTTATGTAAACTTACCCTTGATACCACATATGCATTTCCCTATATAAAATCTTATTTGGGAACTGAAAAACATCATTTCTTTGAATAAAGAGCAATAATTAGAAAATAACTGTAAGTGTAATTTGATGCATGAATTGCTTAGAACAAAGATGGCAATTGCATGAATGTTTGTCACTCCCTTGTTCTCTGCCCCATGAAGATATCAAAAATAGATTATAGCACTAAGGTGAAAGAATACTTTTTCTGGTAACCTAATATTAATAATGGTATCCTTCACAGCACACGGCTTAATTCAACAATTAAAAAAACAGAAAGAATGATTACAGAACTAAAAAGAAGGATATAGAAGACACAAGGAAACTTTTTCCAGAAGAATATGGAAGACAATAGGAAATAATTATAGAAGTCACAAGGTTGTAGTTTAAGTGATGAATTTGGCTTGAAGATATATTTTATCTCTTTTTCATAGAAAAAATATATATTTAAAGATCTTTGTAGAGAGCATGTTTCCCATTTGTTTCATTTGTGTTTCCTACCTAGTTTGTGAAGACATTCATTTAGGTTTCAAAGAATGATAGTGAAGCAAACCAAAGACTAAATGCAGATTTTATTTTTAGAAGTGTTCATATTTTATAAAGCTTAAATGAATCAATGGAAATAAATAAGCAATGGAACAAAACTATGCATTTCAAAGAAATTTCTATGCAAATATAAAGTGTTGAACTAAATACTTATTCACTATGTATATTAAATCATATAAATTATAAATTATACAACATTAAAATAACACTGGAATTGTTTAATAATCCACATAAATAAAATGGACAAATTAAATACAAATTAAAATATTAGTTATATTTTTAAATATTATTTCAAATATAAAGAAAAATATTTCCTCTTAATTTAAATTCTAAATAATTTGGAAGATTGGTAAATTTATTCCCAATTCTTTGCTGAACTTTTTATCTTCTGATAATCTCATTTATTGATTGATTGCCTTAAAGAGAACATTTAGATAATATTTTTCTTTATATTGTTTTGGAGCTATAACACTGATTTCTCAGTTTGTCTTCATCTTCTGTAATTGTATTTTGATAACTTGACATAGTCACTTCTATCAATTTCAATACTATCATGTCACATTCTTCTTATTAAGCAAGTGTTTAAATCAGAACAAGTATTGTTATGGCAGTGGCTGCTTTGTAATACAACAATATTTTTGTAGTGGATTGAATTGTGTCCCCCCAAGGCTACCTAAAGCTTGAATTGTGTCCCCCAGATTTTGCATGTTGGAAGCTTGACCCCCACTGTGACTGTTAAGATGATGGGGAATCCTGTTGTGGTAATTAAGAGCTGGAGCCTTGGGGAGGTGATTGGACTGTGGGACCATGCAGTAGTGGATGCATTAGGATGGTGTTCAGAGGCGTGGTTCTGAGGGTTTTAAAAGAAGAGAGAGTCTGTCTTGCTCTTTCTCTGGTCTCTCTGCTTCCACCATCTTGCAGTGTGAGACCTCTGGGTCACTGTTGCCACCAACAGTTGGACTTTGGACTTCCCAGCCTCATAAAGTGTAAGCAATAAACTTCATTCTCTTTATAAATCACCCAGTTCAGTGTACTTTGTTATAAGCAACAAAAATGGACAAATGCAATTGTCTTTACTGTATCTCTTGCAGACATGGTCATTACATTTTATAGATTTGAATTGTGTGTGTTTTTGTATTAATTAAATAACTGGATAATTGATGTAAATGTTTCTAAGTATGAATTCTTTAGTACTAAAAAACAACGTGGTATACCAGAACCCTGGAATATCTCTAAACCCTTATTATAATAAATAAATTTTAAGGGAGCATAGCCTAGTATTCAGTTAGTTCTCCATTCTTTAAATTACAAATATAGAGGATTTGAATCTGTACTGTATATATTTCAGAGAGTGACATAAACACCCACACACAAACACACACATACACACAAACACAAATTCCTGTTACTGAAAAACAATTTAAAATACTACAAGCACATCTCTCTGGCTTTCTTTCTGCCTCCCTCTTCCACATTAAAGGGCTCATGTAATTACACTGGGTTTACCCAGATAATCCAGGGTAATCTCCCTATTTAAAATCAAATGATTTTAAACATTTAGTTATATCTGTAAGATCTTTTTGTCATGTAACATAACCATAGGAGTAACGCCAAGAAGGAGAAACCATGGGAACCAAAATTCTTCGTACTATAGTTACTTTCCAAAGGAAATTTGTACACTTAATACAACACAATTCTTTAATTTCAAATATTTCCTTTACTCAATAACAACCATGTATAGAGCAATTTCAGTGTATACGGGAACATAATTGAATGCAAATGTACATTTTATTATAGATTTTAATATTGTATATCATAATTGATTTTCTCAAAATAGGGTCTTTTTAATTAGTATCATATATTCTTTCTTCAGAATTGAGGAAAACATATTCATTCAAAAGCATACACAGAAAAAATAAGATGTCACAGTACAGTATTAAAATTTATTATACCAGATTCAAAACATGTCTTCTAAATTTTATTTTTTAATATTTTATTTTATTTTATTTTGTCAATATACAATGTGGTTGATTGTTGTGGCCAATTACCGAAACGTCCTTCCCCCCTCCCACTCCCTCCTCCCTCCCAACAATGTCCTTTCTGTATGCTTGTTGTATCAATTTCAAGGAATTGTAATTGTTATGTATTCTCCCCCCCATTTTTGTTTATTTATTTATTTATTTTTAGCTCCCACAAATAAGTGAAAACATGTGATATTTCTCTCTCTGTGCCTGACTTGTTTCACTTAATTATAATTCTCTCTAGGTCCATCCATGTCATTGCAAATGGCAGTATTTCATTCTTTGTTATAGCTGAATAGTATTCCATTGTGTAGATATACCACATTTTCCGTATCCACTTATCTGATGATGGACATTTGGGCGGGTTCCAACTCTTAGCTATTGTAAAGAGTGCTGCGATGAACATTGAGGAACAGGTATACCTTCCACTTGATGATTTCCATTCCTCTGGGTATATTCCCAGCAGTGGGATAGCTGGGTCATATGGTACATCTATCTGCAATTGTTTGAGGAACCTCCATACCATTTTGCATAGAGGCTGCACCATTTTGCAGTCCCATCAATAATGTATGAGAGTTCCTTTTCCTCCGCAACCTCGCCAGCATTTCTCATTTTGGATATTAGCCATCCTAACTGGGGTGAGATGGTATCTCAGTGTGGTTTTGATTTGCATTTCCCGAATGCTGAGTGATGTTGAGCATTTTTTCATATGTCTGTTGGCCATTCATATATCTTCCTTAGAGAAATGCCTCTTTAGCTCTTTTGGTCATTTTTTAATTGGGTTGCTTGTTTTTTTGTTGTAAAGTTGTTTGAGTTCCTTGTATATCCTGGATATTAATCCTTTGTCAGATGTATATTTTGCAAATATTTTCTCCCACTCTTGGTTGCTTTTTTGTCTGTTGATTGTTTCTTTTGCTGTGCAAAAGCTTTTTAGTTTGATATAATCCCATTTGTTTATTTTTCCTTTGGTTGCCTGTGCTTTTGGGGTCATATTCATCATATTCATGAAGTTTGTGTCTAGTCCTACTTCCTGAAGTGTTTCTCCTATGTTTTCTTTGAGAAGTTGTATTGTTTCAGGGTGTATATTTAATTCTTTAATCCATTTTGAGTTGACTTTAGTATATGGTGAAAGGTATTGGTCTAGGTTCATTCTCCTGCATATTGATATCCAGTTATCCCAGCACCATTTGCTGAAGAGTCGGTCTCTTCCCCAGTGTATAGGCTTGGTGCCTTTGTCAAAGATCAGATGGCTGTAGGTGTATGGGTTGATTTATGGATTCTCTATTCTATTCCATTGATTAGCATGTCTGTTTTTATTCCAGTACCATACTGTTTTGGTTTTTATAGCTTTGTAGTATAGTTTAAAGTCAGGTAGTGTTATGCCTCCAGCTTTATTTATTTATTTTTTTGCTCAGCATTGCTTTGGCTGTGCATGGTCTTTTGTTATTCCATATAAATGTCTGGATAGTTCTTTCCATTTCTGGGAAAAATGTCATGGGAATTTTGGTGGGGATTGCATTGAATTTGTGTATCTCTTTGGGTAGTATGGACATTTTCACAATATTGATTCTTTCAATCCAAGAGTATGGGGTATCTTTCCATCCTCTTGTATCCTCTCTAATTTCTCTCAGCAGTGTTTTGTAGTTCTAATTATAGAGATTTTTCACATCCTTGGTTAACTCAATTCCTAAGTATTTTATTTTTTTGGTGGCTATTGTAAATGGGCAAGATTTCTTGATTTCTCTTTCTGCCTGTTCACTATTGGAGAATAGAAATGCTACTGATTTTTGTGTGTTGATTTTGTATACTGCTACTTAGCTAATCAAATTCAATGGAAACAACATGTGCAAGTAGAAAAATAGTTAATCAATATCTAAGATGAAAAATTACGTCCATAAACCTTCTATTTTAATTACATGCTGTAGTACTGTTAAACATTCTGTTAAAATGATTTTGTGGTCATTTTATCCTGCAACATGGCATGGATATGTTTTGTCATGATCAGCAGAAATTCCAATTTCCAAATTGTATGTTATAGTCTCAGCATATTAGCATAAACTTTAATTTCTGCTAATTACCCAGAGGCCAGGGAGGCAAATTAACTTGACACATTAATTTTGCATTTACAGTAGTCTTATCATAATGTAAATGTGCATGGGGAATTTATTAGTTATTCTCTTTCAATTGATATCAGAATTTGATTTTTATGGTATCTTAGCTGAAGAAAGTATTTGTTCACAAAATACATTGCTACAAAAAATTGAATTGGAGAAAACTGGCCATCTAGAAAATAGCTCCACAAGATAATTTCATGGAACATAGTTTTTGTTAACTACATACAAATTTTGGTTTTGTTTATAATGAAGATGCATTTAATTTTCAAAAGTTTATAACATTAGGGTATAAGAAGGAAAATAAGCCAATGTAGCCAAAAATTTATATTCTTTTGTAAAATGTTCTTACCTTAAATTGCATAGTATTAATATACAAAGTCTAAAAGAGTTTGACTATAATTTTAGTATTGTATATTATATTTTCAACAAATGTTGTTTTTTAAGACTATTTTATTATTTTATTTTATTATGCATTGTTTAGGATTATCCTTAGCTGTGAAAGCATATTCTAGGCTGGCCAGTTAACTCAGTTGGTTAGAGCATGGTGCTGATAACACCAAGGTTCAGGGTTCAATCTCTGTATTGGCCAGCTGCCAAAAACAAACAAAAAAAAACGTATTCTAAATTTTTTTTTGTCTTCAAGATTCAATAGTAGTGTACAGGCTTTCTTTAACTTTTAGTAACTTTATTTCTTTAATTTTTGTGGACATTCAACATTTGTGGAATGCCAGTGAGTAATTACTGGCTTTTAAAGGTCTCTGTTCATTTTTTGACTCAGTTAGTTGGAATGTTAGATTTTATGTTAGGTAAAGATTACTGCATAAATATAGACATACACTGATTTGTTGAACCTGAAATTATGGATTGAAGATCTACTATGTCAAAGGCACTATGTTAGGAGCAATATGGATTTATTAATGAGCTACATATGAACATTTCCATCTAGGAGAATTACATAATAAGAAGGGCTATCAACCATTCATATACACAATAGGAAAAACCTTTAAAGAGTTACTATCAATAATTTACATTAGTTAAATTACTTTTTCATTAGGTTTTATTTGCAACTTTATCTAGTTAGTGAATGTTTTTTTGACAGCTGGCCAGTACAGGGATCCAAACCCCTGAACTTGACCAAATATATTGAAATTTCAGTTTATTTATCTGTAATATGGTGAATAAATATGCTAATTAATACACATAACATAGAATTCCTGTAAGGATTAAATATAATATTTTTGTGTGAAAAGTACTTAAAATTTATAAAGTTATTGTATAATTTATACAACCGAAAAAAAACATACTTTCAAAATATCTTCAACTTAATTTTTTTTTATTTTAACATTTATTTGTACATATTTTGGGGGTACACTATGTTGTTTCAATTTATGCATATACTGCACAATGATTCACTAAGGATAGATGGCACAGTCTTATACCCATTTGTTCACCATTTTTTTTCTTATCACCTTCCACCCCCATAACCATTATTCTACTCTCCACTTCTATGAAAAATCTTTTTCTTTTTTAGATTCCACATGTGAATGATATCATGCCTTATTTTTCTTTTTGTCTTTTTGTCTGACTTACTTCACTTAACACGATGATTTCCAATTCCACCCATGTTGCTGTAAATGACAGTATATATATATTTTTAATAGCTGAGTAGTTATTATATTGAGTATACATACCACAGTTTTTTATTCATTCATCCATTGATGGACATGTAGATTGATTCAATCTCTTGGCTATTGTGAATAGTGCTCAATGAACATTGGATCGAAAGTGTCTTTTTCATATATTAATTTCACTTACTTTGCGTATATACCCAATTGTGAGAAAGCTGGGTGGTAGGGTAGATCTATTTTTAGTTCTCTGAGGAACCTCCCCACTGTTTCCTACAGTGGCTGTACTAATTTACACTTCCACCAGCAATGTAGGAGAGTTCCTTTCTCTCTGGACCTTACCAGCATTTGTTATTTTTTGTCTTGGTGATTACAGCCATTCTAACTAGAGTAAGAAGATATCTCATTGGGAATTTAATTTTCATTTTTCTGATGATTAGTGATGTTGAGCATTTTTCTTTGTGCCTATTGGCCATTTATATGTCTTCTTTTGAGAAATGTCTATTCAGGTCCTTTGCATATTTTTAGCTGGATTATTTGGGTTTTTTTCTGTTGAGTCATTTAACTTACTTATACTGTGGATATTAGCCACTTGTCTGATATGTGGTTTGCAAACAGTTTCTCCCATTCTGTAGGTCACCTCTTCACTTTGTTAACAGTGTCACTTGCTGTACAGAAGCTTTTTAGCTTGATGAAGCCCTATTTAAGCATTTTTGTTTTAGTTGCTGGTGCCTTTGTAGTCTCATTTAAAAAAAAACCATTGCCCACTTCCATTTTGTGCAGCTTTCCCCCTGTTTTCTTCTAGTAGTTTCATAGTTTCAGGGCTTTTATTCTTTTTCTTTTTATTCCGACTTTTTAAAAAATTGAAACATAATTGATTACACATATCTGTGGAATACATTGTTTATCAATACCTGTGTGCAATGTGTGATGCTTAAATCAGGATAATTCATATATTCAACCTTACAAATTGTAATCAGTTTTTGTGGCCCTTTACCAGTTTCTGGTCTGGTGCTGGGAAAACTGGATATTCACATGCAGAAAACTGAAACTAGACTCTTATCTCACCATATGCAAAAATCAACTCAACATAGATCAAAGCCCAGAAACTGATTTTTGCATATGGTGAGATAAGAGTCTAGTTTCAGTTTTCTGCATGTGAATATCCAGTTTTCCCAGCACTATTTGTCGAAGAGGCCATCCTTTCCCCATTGTATATTTTGTGGCACCTTTGTCAAAAATCAGTTGGCTGTTAAGTGCATAGGTTTATTTAGGGACTCTCTATTCTATTCCATAGGTCTATTTGTCTTTTTTTAATGCCAGTACCATGCAGTTTTGGTTACTATAGCTTTATAGTATACTTTGAAGTCAGGAAGTATGACACCTCCAACTTTGTTCTTTTTTGTACAAGAAGTATGATACCTCCAAATTTGTTCTTTTTTGTACAAGACTTCTTTATATATAGTAGGTCTTTCATGGTTCCATAAACATTTTAAGATCATGCTTTCTATTTTCATGAAGAATGTCATTATTATTTTGATAGGGATTGCATTAAATATATGGATTGCTTTGGGTAATGTAGACATTTTGATATTAATTGTTCCGACCATTGAACATGGGATATCTTTCCATTTATTTGTGTCTGCTTCAATTGTTTTTCAGCAATGTTTTATAATTTTCTTCATAGACATCTTTCACCTCCTTCTTTATATTTACTCATAGATATTTCATTTTTGGAGTAGCTATTGTGAATGGTATTACTTTCTTGATTATTACTTTGGCTATTTTTTTGTTGGTGTATAAGATGGCTATTGATTTTTGTGTGTCAATTTTGTATTCTTCTACTTTACTAAAACCATTATTAGTTCCAGTAGTTTTTCAGCAGAGTCCTTAGGGTTTTCTATGTTTAGGATCATGTCATCTGCATATAGGAGTAGTTTGACTTCCTCTTTTCCAATTTGAACAAACTTTATTGCTTTCTCTTGCCTTTTTGCACAGCCTGGAATTTCTAGTACCATATCAAATATGAGTGAGAAAAGTGGGTATTCTTGTTTCGGTCCATATCTTAGAGGAAAGCCTACAATTTTTGTTCATTCACTATGATATTAGTAGTGGGTTTGTCATATATGGCCTTTATTTTGTTGTGACACATTCCTTCTATACCTAATTTGTTGAGTGATTTTATCATGAAGGGGTGTAGCATTTTATCAAGTGCTTTTTCTGTCTATTGAAATGATCATTTTTTTTCCTTCATTCTGTTGATGTGATGTATCACATTAATACATTTGCATTTGTTGAACTATCCTTGCATCCCTGGAATGAATCTCTTGATAACGGTGTATGAGTTTTTCAATGTGTTGTTGGATTCTGTTTGCTGTTATTTTGTTGAGGATCTTCATATTTATGTTCAGTAGAGACATTGTTCTGTAGTTTTCATTTTTCATTGTCTCTTTCCAGTTTGGGTATGAGGGTAATACTGGCCTCATAGAATGAGTTTGGAAATATTCCCTCCACTTGATTTTTTTGGAAAAGTTTGAGAAGAATTGGTATTAGTTCTTTGAGTGTTCAGTAGAATTCAGTAGTAAAGCCTTCTGGTACTGGGTTTTGTTGTTGTTGTTGGAAGACTTCAATCTCATTACTCATGATTGGTCTGTTTAGGTTTTCCTGTTTGTCATGATTAAATTTTGGTGAGTTGTATATGTCCAGAAATTTATCCATTTCTTCTAGGTTTCCTGTTTGTTCACATATAGTTGTCTATAGCAGTCTTTTATGATCCTTTGCTTTCAGTGATATTGGTTGTAGTGTTCCCTTTTTCACTTCTCATTTTATTTATTTGTCTTCTGTCTTTTTTCCCCTTAGTCTAGCTAAAGGCTTATTGATTTTGTTAATCTTTTCAAAAATTCAACTCTTCATTTCATCAATCTTTTCTATTTTTAAAAAATCTCTAGTTCATTTATTTCAGCTCTAATCTTTATTTTTTCTCTCCTTCTACTGATTTAGGATTTGTTTTTTTTCTTATTTTTCCAGTTCCTTGAGGTGTAATGTTTGGTTGTTTATTTGCACTCTTTACTCTTTTTTAATGTACACATTTATTGCTACAAACTTCCCACTTAAAACTGCTTTTGCTGTATCCAATAAGTTCTGCTATGTTGTGTTTGAATTTTAATTTGTCTCACAAAATTTTTAAATTTCCTTCTTCATTTCTGTTTTGACCCATTCATTGTTTAAGAGCAGATTGCTTAATTTTCATGTATTCCTGTGGTTTCTAGTGTTCCTTTTGTCATTGATTTCTGTTTTTATTCCATTGTGGTCTGATAAGATAGTTGAAATGATTTTTTTTAAATGTGTTGAGACTTGTTTTGTGTCTGAACATATGGTCTATTCTACAGAAAGTTCCATGTGTATCTGAGAAGAATATGTGCTCTGGAGCTGTTAAATGAAATGTTCTATACATGTCTGTTTGGGCCCATTGGCCTAGATTAAAGATCAATTCCAATATTTCCTGGTTAATTTTCTGTATGGATGATCTGTCCTTTACTGAAAATGGGGTATTAAAGTCTCCAACTATTATTGCATTGGAGACAATCTCTCCTATTAGGTATAATAGTATTCTCTAACTGGGTGCTCCAAAGTAGGGTGCATATATATTTAGAAGTTTTATATCATCTTGTTGAATTGATCTCTTATCATTATATAATGACCTTATCATTTTTTTAAAATATTTCTTTGCTTGAAGATTATTTTAACAGATAGAAGTATAGCTACTTCTGCTCATTTTTGGTTTCTATATGCAGGAAATATCTTTGTTCCATTCCTTCACTTTCAGCTGGTTTGTGCCTTTATTGGTTAAGTGAGTTTTTTGTAGGCAGTGTATTGTTGGTTCTCATTTTATAATCCATTAAGCCAGTCTGTGTCTTTTAATTGGGGCATTTAATCCATTTACATTTAGGGTTATTATTGACATATAGGGAAATGTTTCTGCCATTTTGCTATATAATTTTTTCAGGTTGTTTTATGGATCCTTTTTTCTGGTCTTACTGTCTTCCTTTGTGGTTGAGTGGTTTTCTCTAACTTTACATTTTGCTCTCTTGCTATTTATTTTTCTCTTCAAATTATTATTTTTTTAATCTTTCAAAATATCAAAAGATCAAGCAATCTTAAAATCAATACACATTACTCTTGAGGCAATGTGATCTCATGTTATACAAGCTAATTTTTAGTATTATCTAGTTAAATTTTTTTTTCAAAAGCAACAGAATCAACTTTACAAAAAAAAAAGGCTCTAGTTATCTCAGATCTAAATTTAAAAAGATTAAATAGAACATCTATAAAATCCTGTAACAACTCAAAGGATCTATTATCTTCTGTGTTTGTATTTATAATAAATTATAAATAAAATACAATGACATTCTGCTATTTTTTCTTTACAATGGCTTTTAAACAAAACTTCAACCCTTTAGTTGGTTACATAATTGAAGAAACATTACCTCTTTCCACTCACCAATTTTCAGAAGAAAACCTATGATTTTCTTTTTCTTCACAGTTAAAACTTGGCAAGAAATTTGCTTGCTAGAAACAACAGGAGTCACTCAGAAGGTTTGAAAAAATATGAAATATGCCACTGTGGGCCCTTGAAGAAAGGAAAAAAATAGGTATTTCAAGAGCTGCTTGCAAAGTTATACTACATGTCTGCAATAATCAAGATTGTAGACCAAACAAAGGCCAAACTACCTTCCTGAGTCGTGGTGTTTATTATTAAAAACAGATACAACAATGTACCTACAAACTCAAAGAAGACATATTATGGCAATAGTCTTATACTTATACTTAAATAAGTATAATTTGTGAATTTAATTTATGAACATTGTAAGTGCTATTGCCCTAGAATTGATGAGCCTAAGGACTAGATTATGGTATTTGCCCTTTACACTTCTTTCCTGGTCAGTAGAACATCAAAGGGACAACATTTTTCCATTTGGTAACAGTTCTGCTGAAGAGATACTGAACCCCATACCTGGTCTTTAGTGTATACCTACTTCCCTAAGACTTCTGAGGGAGCTCCTTCTTTGTCTGATGAAAAGTGACAACTATATTACCCCCCCATCTTTATTGTATGAAAAAGGGTATTATGAGGCAAAAACAAATTGTATAAGGCAATTCATGTAGTAACAATCACAGCAGGGTCTCCAAAGGATAATAACCATTCCTTATTCATGCAGATGAACTAGGTATCATTTGGTTTTTTTTGTTTTTGTTTTCCTGGAAATGAGGCCGCATGAGGCATTGATTCATTATTGATTAGGTAACATATAAAATACTTCCTACAAATGAAGTTCTTACACATTGTATAATTATTTCTTATTTATGGGTCTGCCTTTCCTTTCTTGATTCTGAGTTCCAAAAGAGCTTAGTTTCAAATCACATTCTTCCTCTTATTAGATGTAATTCCTTAGGCAAATTATTACATTTTTTTCTGGGCTTTAGTTTTCTCTTTTATGGAATAGCATTGATAATGCATATTTATTAAGTTAAAGCATATAGAGCATGACTAGCGAAAAATAATTATAATAATTGTTAATTTCCTTCTTTGCCACTCTTCCCCTTTGTATACTCACTATCAACACTGAAACATTGAAAATGGCTCATGCCTAGTCAAAAATTAACTGAATAGATCCATAAGCACATGAATAAGAGAATTATTTTCAAACTTGTTTTTTAACTGAAGATGTTAAAATCATATTAACTGTATTTAAAGTGTGTCAGTTATATTCCTAGATGATTTGGTTGCCAGATCTGGTTCCACTTATCAGTAAATCTGTGAATGGGACTGGACATAATTCTTGACAAGCAGAAGGCAAATACAGTAAAGTAACTTTGAGCTAAGAGGTTAAGGCATTCCATGCCACAATTCCAATAAAATGATTTGGAACATGACTCCAGACTCAAGCAGAAGAAGCTAGAGATGGTCCAGCTTAGAGATGGTTCATCAATTGACAACTGTTAGGCTATTTTGACAATAGTCTTTCTTGCTATGATTACCCCATGGCTTAAGAACCTGACAGCTGATCATTTAAAATTAAGATAATGTGTATAAACCTGCACCGAGATGCATATATACCGTAAAAACATCAATGACCTTTTATTTGAATAAATTGTTTCAAGATAATCATAAAATGTATTAGTATTCATAAAATCTCTGGATTCTGAATGATGACTGGAAATTTAAGCATTAAAATGTACTAAAGTTACTTCTTGAATTTCACTTGCATAATAGTTTTGTAAGAATAATGATAGCTTTTTTTTTAATGACACAGAAGGCGACTTGTCAAATAGACAAAGTAATAATTTTGTACAGGTGTTTATAAATCTCGACTTAAAAAAAGAAGAAAAATACTGAAAAAAGAAAGAAGAAAGTAAGAAGAAGAGAAAGAAACAGGAAAGAAAAGAGAAAAAATTTAAAAAGAAAGGGAGAATGAAAAAATGAGGAATGAAAGAAGAAGAAAAGCCAGAGCCAGCTTCTCATGTTTGCAAATTTCTCCAAAAATGAAAGATATTGCTTGTTTCGAATACTCAAATGCATTTGATAAGCAATTGTTTTGTATTATGTTTTGCAATTAACCTGTAGCTTCCTCTTCTCAATGTTTAGAATCTCTATAGCATCCATATGGCCTTTGTCTTTGATTCAGGTACCTTTGTCAGAAATAAAGTTACATATTTACTATATCCTGAGTCTTCAATCACTAAGAAAGCCTTGCTTTGCTTAAATCAGATTTAGCAGTGATGAAACTTATGCAGAAGAAATATTGCTTGTGAGGGCAACTAGTTTTCTAAGGCTTATGAGACGTGACGGTATCCTGTTTACTGATAAATAGTGATGTAGCAGGAAAGATACTACAATAAGTATTGATTTCTTTTGAGCATAGAACTCATTTTTCTACAGCTCGTGAATTGCCTTCATGAGCTGACAATACATTAAGTCTCACTTTGTGTGTCTCTTCCTTCATTATTGCTTCCTTTACTCTTTATGCCTTACTACCCTTAAAATAGATAGCCAAGGGGAAACAAAAAAAGGTAAAGGGAAAGCTCTGGTGGTAGCACCACAACTTAGAGGCAAATAAATGACTTTACTTATTATTTAGGTAAAACTGGATTTCTGCCACCTTCCAAGGATAGACTTTAAAGAAAACAACTTAAAAGAATTGTACTGAAATATCTTATAGCTAAGTAGGTAATAGAATGAGGATTTTTAAATTTTTAAATCAATAGTTACTTTGATATTTTATGCAACTTATAATCAACACAAAATATCTTACTTGCTAGTGGCACTATAATAGTTTTATTAATTTCTTCATGTTAGATCTGATTTTTTTTATGTGTAAATGCAAAGAAAACATCTTTAGAGTTCAATCCCACTATTTTCAAGTGTCAAGTTATACAATTTTTATTTGTTATAAATTAAGGATTTAAAATAATTTGCTATATTTGGTGTCTCTTCCCTTAATTTATAATGTTTCATCTCAGACCTACAGTTCAAAATTTAAAAATGTAGTAAAATATTATATTGTCAAATTTTAATATATTTTTGTTGTTTTCACTTATATTTATTAAATTGGCTGGCTTAAGTTTCATCTTGCCTTAAAGTGGTAGAAAAATGATAAACTTGAAGCATAAAAAATAGAACATATCTTTCATATTTGCTTACAAGGACTTAGAAAATCTATCACTGTGATGTATGAAGGCTTGCAAATGAAGAAACAGAAGCAGAAAACCATAAATAAAAAAAGGAATGAAATTTTTCACAAAGAAACATAATGACATAAGGAAGCAAGAAACTGCATTTGAAAGAAAAAAATCACTATTTTATTCTTCTACTACTACTACTACTACTACTACTACTACTGTTATTATCTGATCTCCACAATATAAGGCAACAAATTTGACATTGTTTTGCACACATACGAACACAGATATACACCTTATTTTAAAACAAAGTCACATGCATCATACCCCAGAATTACCGAATATTAAAATAATGCATTTTTTATATTTTAATATATACTTTAGAAAATGATAAGTTAAGTCACTGTTTGCAGAGTAAAAGTTGAGATGCCTACATTGATTATTATTAGTGTTATTCGTAAGATCTAAAAATGTTTGAACCTTACTATGTGCCATATACTACTAGGTTATTTTTTACTTGTGTTATGATACTTAATCCTTACAATAGCCCTATTAGATAAATATTCTTTTAAACTTCATTTTGTGGAAGAAAAGAGAATAGCACACATATATTTAATCATATCCTGATGGTCTCACAACTACTAAATAGAAAATCTAGGTCTCCTATCTACTAACTTGTTTACAGGATCTGTATTCTGCCTCTATTATTTCTATCATTTCTCTTTACTTTGGATGAGATTCTTTTCTCACTAAACTATATGAACAAGAAATACAAATACAATTATTAAATTGGATATGCAAATTAATACACATTTTAATGTATATACTAACCATAATTGTTTATTTTATGTTTTAGTTATCAAAACATTAGCAACATGTATGAAATAAATCAATTATTAATTAACCCTTTAAATAATGCAAAAACTACAGTGGTAATATGCACATTTATGACTTATACTCACACTGTATGTACAATTATTTTCATATTTACCAGAAACTAGCGAAATCCTGTTGGCTATAGCCATTATAAAGACTCATTATAAATAATTTAGTTTATTAAATTATAGCTGATATAATTATATCCCTGGAGATTGTTTGGGAGTTTCATTTTAATGAAAATATTCAAAGAAAAGTATGTCAAGTAGTGTTCTGTTGTGTTAAATATTCTACAGTGACTACTCTGTGAATTATTTAGTAAGAATATAGATTTTTGCTTCACTTTCTAAAAAATCTTAAAGATCAAGCATTATAACAATTTTTGAAAAGCATTTTAAAAATATTAATCACAAATTCTATTCTCGTCTTGTAAGAATGTGTAAACGAAACAGGTGAACACATTATCAAGTCTGAAAACATTTGTTTTAAAAATCATAATATTTAGTTCATTATTGAATCTAAAAGTTAATAAAGAGTGAGCAACTTCATAGAGAGACAATTACAATGAAATAATTCTGGACAATAATAATTTTAAAATATGTAATATTGTTACACTTCTTACTGTGCAATGGAGACACAAAAGAGATTGCTCAGACCAACATGAATGCAATGAGAAGCCCGAAAGGACTGCACCTCAGCAACTACTCTGTTAGAAGGAGAAACTGGGCACAGCTCCGATTCAAAGTTAGCTTCTGTTTTTATTGTAAAGACAAGGAAGTTTCACAAGAAAAATCAGTTAATTCAATAATTTCAAAAGAACACAAAGACATGGGCAATGTGACAAAAGTTATCTATGGCTAAGTATAGCTTAAACAATAGAAACTAGTAACATCATTTAAATTAACAACATGACATTCCAAACTGCAATTAGTGAGAAGCTAAATTGATCAAACTGTGATCATTATCTAATCTAAAATGTAACCTCTCCTTAAATGATTCAAGCAAGTGTTGCATTCTTATGATTAAATCTAAGTATAATTATTTCTAAAATTTCCACCAAAAAACAGCTTGCGCTTAGCAAACATTATCCACAGTTTTCCCAACAGCAATTTTTTTGACATCTCTTAACAACAATCAGTATGTTAAATAATCAAAGTAAATAATCCCGTCCCTAAACAGTGATTAGAATTGATTAGATGGGCTTTTTCCCCTGGCTGCAGGCCGTTGTCTCCTAATGGAGGACTTTTGCCCCATACATACGTTACCTAAAAACCCTATACTAAAAATCAACTAAGAATCAAGATTTCTAACTCTGTACACAATATTATATAAAATACACAATGGATATTTTCATGAGATTCCATATGCAACAGTATACATATAATGCTTTCTCTGAAAACAGTTTTTGACTTTGAGTATATTTTATTAAATGAGTAGATTCTATAATCTATCAGATAAAAAAGCCAAATGTATTATAATATAACCACATGTTACCAGTAATCCCGCAACAAGGAAGTTCTAGAAGAGCAACCGTATCTTGAAACTTTACTGGACCACATTTGTTTAAGTGTTTTATGTACTTTTAGAGTTCTGAAGAGGACAGGTGACCCCTTCTGTTCAGTAAATATTAATGTAAAAAAACAACACCATTGTTAAATAACAGTGCCATTTTCTACAAAAAGATAAATTTAAATAGATTCAATAAGGAACTAATTTTGTTAACAAACATTATTTACTTAAACTTACTGTGAAATTGTTTTGAAAGTGTTATTCAAGATGGGACAAATCTATAATATTTTCTATTAAGGAGCACTGAATCTTTCATATATATATATTTTTTAATTAGGTATGAATACCCTTGTGATACAAAGCCGATAGTCACCCCTCGTGCCCATGATGTGGGGGTCAGATTCATATTGACTATTTACCCATTACCACAAATTGCTTTTGTACCCCATGTCCTCCACCCAATTATCCTACAACATTACTAAAGTTATTAACCACGTCTAGACGTTTTTTGATAGTCTTTATGTTTTTCTATATGTAGTATCATGTCATCTGCAAATAGAGACAGTTTGACTTCATCTTTTCCAATCTGGATTCCCTTTATTACCTTATCTTGCCTGATTGCTCTGGCTAGGACCTCCAGTATGATGTTAAATAGAAGTGGTGAGAGTGAGCATCCTTGTCTTGTTCTTGTTGTTAAGGGAAAGACCCTCAGTTTTTCCCCATTAAGGATGATACTTGTGGTGGGCTTGTCATAAATGGCTTTTATTATGTTGAGATACTTCCTTTCTATAAGCAACACTTGTCAATAACTACCCTCAATGTGAATGGATTAAACTACCCAGTCAAAAGACACAGGCTGACTGATGGGATTAAAAAGCTAGACCCAAGTATATGCTGTCTTCAAGAGACCCACCTCACCTATAGAGACACACACAGACTAAAAGTGAAGGGAATGAAAAAGATATACCATGCAAATGGAAATCAAAAATGAGCAGGAGTAGCTATTCTTATATCAGACAAAATAGACTTTAAACCAAAAAACATAAAAAAGAGACAAAGAAGGCCACTATATAATGTTAAAAGGATGTATTCAGCTAGAAGACATAACAGTTATAAATATATGTGCACCCAATACTGGAGCACCCAGATATATAAAGAAGCACTCTTATACCTAAAGAAAGAAATAGGCCCTACTACATTAATAGTGGGTGATCTGAACACCCCTCTCTCAGTATGGAACAGATCTACCAGGCAACAAGTCAGCAAAGAGACACAGGATTTAATCTACACCTTAAACCAACTGGACCTGGCAGATTTATACAGAACATTTTACCCAACAACTAAAGAATATACTTTCTTCTCATCAGCTCATGGAACATTCTCCAGGATAGACCACATATTAGTTCACAAATCTAGTCTGAGAAAATTTCAAAAACTGAAATCATTCCAAGTATCTTGTCAGACCACAATGGACTAAAATTGGAAATTAATAATAAGAGAAACTGGAAAATATACAGATACATGGAAACTAAATAATAGGTTTCTGAATGACCTATGGTTCCAAGAAGAAATTAAACAGGATATCAAAAAATTTCTAGAAACTTATGAAAATAAAGATGCATCATACCAATACCTGTGGGATACTGCAAAAGCATTACTAAGAGGCAAATTTATTGCAATAAATATTACATCAAAAGAATGGAAAGACTTCAAATAAATGACCTAATACTATGATTCAAATAACTTGAAAAACAACAACAATCCAAACCTAAAGGTACTAGATGGAAAGAAATAATTAAGATCAGAGCAGAACTAAATGAAATAGAGACCCAAAAAACAATAGAAAAGATCAACAAAATAAAAAGTCTTTTTGTGTGTGTGTGAAAATAAATAAAATAGACAAACCATTAGCTAGGTCAACAAAAAAAAGAAAAGACCCAAATAACAAAAACCAGAAATGAAAAGGGAAACATAACAACTGATACCACAGAAATACGAAGAATCATTAGTGACTATTATAAACAACTGTATGACAGCAGATATGAAAATCTGGAAGATATGGATAAGTTTCTAGACACATACAAACTACCAAGACTGAATCAAGAAGAGACAGAGAACCTGAACAAACCAATAACAAGCAAGGAGATTGAAGCGATCTACCAACAAAGAAAAGTCAGGATCCAGATGACGTTACAGCTGAATTCTATCAAACTTTTCAAGAGGAGTTAAAAAAATGGGCAAAAGAGCTAAGTAGGCATTTCTCTAAGGAAGATACACAAATGGCCAACAGATATATGAAAAAATGCTCAACATCACTCAGCATCTGGGAAATGCAAATCAAAACCACATTGAGATACCATCTAACCCCAGTTAGGATGGCTAAAATCCAAAAGACTGAACGATAAATGCTGGCGAGGTTGCGGAGAAAAAGGAACTCTCGTACGTTGTTGGTGGGACTGCAAAATGGTGCAGCCTCTATGGAAAATGGTATGGAGGTTCCTCAAACAATTGCAGATAGATCTACCATACGACCCAGCTATCCCACTGTTGGGAATATACCCAGAGGAATGGAAATCATCAAGTCGAAGGTATACCTGTTCCCCAATGTTCATCGCAGCACTCTTTACAATAGCCAAGAGTTGGAACCAGCCCAAATGTCCATCATCAGATGAGTGGATACGAAAATGTGGTACATCTACACAATGGAATACTACTCAGCTATAAAAACGAATGAAATACTGCCATTTGCAACAACATGGATGGACCTTGAGAAAATTATATTAAGTGAAACAAGTCAGGCACAGAAAGAGAAATACCACATGTTCTCACTTATTGGTGGGAGCTAAAAATTAATATATAAATTCACACACATACACACACACACACACACACACACACACACACACAAACCGGGGTGGGGGGGAAGAAGATATAACAACCACAACTACTTGAAGTTGATACGACAAGCAAACAGAAAGGACATTGTTGGGGGGGAGGGGGGGAGGGAGAAGGGAGGGAGGTTTTGGTGATGGAGAGCAATAATCAGCCACAATGTATATCGACAAAATAAAACTTAAAAAAATAAAAAATTAAATTAAATTAAAATAAAATTTTAAAAAAATAAAAAATAAAGAGGAGTTAATACCAATTCTCTTCAAACTATTCCAAACAATTGAAACAGAAGCTACTGTCCCAAACTCATTCTATGAGGCCAACATAACTCTGATACCAAAACCAGATAAAGACACAACAAAAAAGAAAATTACAGGTCAATATCCTTGATGAATCTACATGCAAAAATCCTCAACAAAATATTAGCAATCAGAATACAGCAACACATTAAAAAAATTATACACTTTGATCAAGTGGGTTTCATCCCAAGGATGCAAGGATGGTACAACATATGAAAGTCAATAAATGTGATACAGCACATCAAAAAAATCAAAGACAAAGACCATGTGATTATCTCAATAGATGCTGGAAAAGCATTTGACAAAATTCAACATCACTTTATGATAAAGACTCTGAACTTTCATATTTCAAATCCAATCTTGCACGTTTACAGCTAGACCTAGTAGGTGCAGAAATGTAAGTTGATAAAAATGAATGGCCCTTTTGAAAACATTGATTGTACTAATGCAGTAGAGTGGAAGAAAACAAAAAAATCCCCCAAATTGAGTTTTTCCCTGTTATCACTAGATATATCTTTTTGATTATTTAGGCTACAAATAAAAGAAACATGGACTCAATCTGGCTAAAACTCTACAGGATTTATCATCGCACATTACAGGAAGCTCAGAGTGTAGAAAGATTTCAGGGAAGGTTGATTCAAGATGTATAATCAAGAACAATTTTTTATTCTAGTTTTGTAGTTTGTCATTCTTGATGTTAATTTTGGTAATCACATTCAGATCAAATAATAATGTCAAGAGGATGAAGAGTGATCATTTCTTCCTGTTTGTGGCAGACTCACCCTCTCACACTACCTCATTGGTCAGGATTGGATCTATGGAACAATCCCTCACAAGAGAAATGGGATTACCCTGAGTGATGTAGACAATACACAGTCATCTGGAATAGAACAGATATTGAGAATTGTCTACAATGTCAATAATACTAGTTTACTCAAAACTAGACAAAAGGGAAAAAAAAAAATCCCAGTCAGATTTATTTGATGGAGTAAATTGTTCTAACACATCTTACACAATTTATAAAATCAAAGTATTAAAATTTCAAAATATTACTCAGAACATTTGTTTAGAAATGTTTAACAATGTCTACTATAGTCTAAGGCAAAACTTCACTATTGTAAGCATTAACCAAAGTTATATTACTAAAATCGTGTTCAAAATGAGTTAGAAGAAAGTATGTTAAAGAAAAGACTTTCTAATTTTATTTGTAGATTTCCCTAAATTCTATATTTATTGCTATTATACTGGTAAACTCAGCATTAAGATTTTCTGATACTTTATCCTCTTTTGATTGCAATTCTGTTCTACCACAAGCTTGTATAAGTTTACAACCTAGTGAATTGACCTTGGCTGTAATGCTGAATAATTTATACTATCTTGCTATTATACTCACAGTTTTTGAGGAGGCACATTTCCTTTAACACCTCATAAGATCTGGAAACCTGGTTATTAATTTTTTAAAAGAGTCAAGAGCACAGTAATGACTAATTAATTAAAATACCAATTTGCAATGTATAGCATAGTCATGTATTAAAACAACACACTGAACTCTGCAAATATGTACAAATAAATGTTAAAAATTACAAAAAACTGTAACTATCAAACAGGTCAATGTGGTCCAAAGTACAATTTCAAAATTTCAAAATTAAATCTTGTACAACATTTCAGATCTCATCATTTAACCTGTTCAACCCCCCCGCCATTGCTTTTATAGGGATACATTTTAAAGTCTTTCTGATTACAAGCTTAATTTTCAATAATTGCAATTTGTTAAAGCTTCAAAAGCTGCAGTTATTTGGTGCTAAATTTTTGAACATTTAAATTCATGTTTCCAATAGATTCTGAACAAAATTCAACAAATGCTCAAACATTTCTAAATCCTGATTAATGATGGACCGCAAATAGAGAGGTTATTTGTGTGTATGCATGTAAAAAATAAACCACATAGATCTGCCCCCTTTTTATTGTTTTAATATAAAATCACAGACTACGTAATTACATATTTTACAATCTTCTAAAAATTTTCTTAAAACAATGTAAGTTAGGTGGTTGTATATTACAATGCTTAAAAAGATGACTTTTATATGATTTAATATAATTTTAAAGTAATCAATTAAATTAGTGAGTGATACTGATTATAAATATTCTGAGAACTTGACAGTGTACTCACACTGGTACTTCTGGCATTGGTATTCAAAACAGAATTAAGTTTAATATGAGAACAGTTTGCTTTATTATATTGCACATTTGTATCAAGTCCACTTTCTACTATCCACTTTTTCTGATTAACTTAGAAATAGATTCTATTAATAAATCCCTGTAGCAAAACTTTGTAATATTTGAAAACTGCTTGAAGGACATGAAAGAACGAAGACAAAATTCATGACTTATTCAAGCTAATGGTCCTGATTTGGGGAGAGATTGAAGGAAATGAATAGCCAACTAAGGAGTTTATTGCTTTTCTGGACTGAAGCCTGAAATTACCAAGTAATGATCTCCTACCAAAGGATGAGCCCACTTAACAAAGCCAGAAATAAATGTGTTGTCAGGAGACATAACAAACACAGCAAACTAACATTAGCTAAATGTTAGTGGGTGAATGCTATAGAGAGACCAATATAAATACATAAAACTAGATAAAGAAGATGAGTGAAATGGAAGTAGTTGAGAAGGGTCTCAGGGATATCCAGGAGAAAGGAAGCAAGAAGAGTCATTATGTATTCTCATAGATTCAAATATCAACATGCAGAGATATTATAAACACTCAATAAGCTTAAAATATGGAAACCAAACCAT
Source organism: Cynocephalus volans (assembly GCF_027409185.1). NCBI lineage: Eukaryota > Metazoa > Chordata > Mammalia > Dermoptera > Cynocephalidae > Cynocephalus > Cynocephalus volans. The sequence continues at coordinate 251,348,194 of NC_084460.1, forward strand.
ACATAATTATAAATATAAATTGAGCCTCATTATAAAAATTCTGACTGTAATGTAATAGGAATTTTAACTTATATAAAAAGCATGTCTAGGAGCAAAGGGCAGTAGTTGAATTCTATAGCAGAAATTTGTCCTCCCAATTGGCATTCCATGAATCTCATGGAATAGAATATAGATTAAGATGTGGCTGTGGATTAAGACCAAAAATAAATGAGTCGAAATGTGTTACCAATCACCTGGCTAGGTGGAAGGTGTGGATAAGGTTTTCCTAACACAAAAGACAAAATAACACAAAAGATAAAAATAACTTATAGTCAAGGTATATGGGTCATGAAAGACTTTTCAACTACCTACCGTATGCCACAAATGAAATTCCACTAAAAGCAGACTGTGGTAAAATATTAAAACATTGTTCTCATGTTACCACACAGAAAAGAGAGCCCAAATGATGTTAGGACTCTAAATTGAATTCTGCCCAACAAGAAAGAGCTGACATTGAGGTGACATTATGCTTGTCTAGCAGTTGTGTATTGTGTGGGTCCATGAGAATACAGGGGTGAGGAAGTATATGATGGTTTATAGAGAATTTAAACATAATGACAGAAGAAAGTGAGACCAGGTCTGAGTTTTAATATCACCGTCTTCTGGAAGTTCTGAACAAGGTTAGTGATAAGCTCCTCCCTCCTCCAAACATCTTTTATTGGTTTCACTTCTAAGCAATTGCTATTGTTATGGTTAATTGTTGATAACATATATTTACAAGCTTTAAAGTAGCACTTTAATTACTTATCATTTAATAAACATTGTATTGCATGGGGATGTTAATTTGTAGAACTGCCAGTTATACACTCAGACCTTCACATGTGTAGAATTAGCTACATGTGTTTTTTGTTGTTGTTTGCTCTGTTTTACAATTAATTCATGTGGGTGGAAATGATTCCAGAAACAGATGATGTCTCCAACCCTCATGGTACTATATACTTCTTTATTAAAACTGTAGATTCTGAATTGGCAATAGTAGTACAGTGATTTTTAAAGACAGGAAAAAAAACCCCAAAACAGAACATGACTTGCATTCTATATGCAAATCAATCTCTAAATTTTGTGGCATTCAGCCATATATAAGCATTATTTTCATGAAACTTCCCTCTATAAATTAGATTAATGTAATTAAAAATATCTTTCCATTTATTATTTTTAAATTTGAACTGCAATATGTATTTTACTATTTATTTTATTTTATTTTTCTTGGCATGATATTATGTCTGTGTGTTTCATGTGCTGTGTACCTGTAGATGTGTAGTTTAATAAAATTAACAACTCGTGTCTGCATTTTTTATCCACATTATTATTTGTTTCATTTCATGATTATTACTGAAAATAATTTTGCTGTTTGGGGAATGCTAAAACTTATTTTCTCTAGGTTTCAATATGCCAAATAAACTACTAATGCCCTATTCAATTTTTAGCTGAAGTTATTCACTAAACTTTCACATTTGGAATTTCAGTGCTTTTTTCCCATCTATGTGATGTGTACTTAATGTTGGAGGTCAAATGAATAACAAGTCCAAATGCAGGCATTTTGAATTTACTTTCATGATAATACCTTTCCACAGTTTATAGTACTTATTTATTTCCCTTCATCACTGCCCAAAAGACTGATTTTTCAGTATATAGCATGGCATGTTTTTTACTATTTTCCCCTTCAGCTTCAAGTGCAAGAACAGCTCCTAAAGCAGAGTTGCTAAATGGAACAGTGCATACAAATAGAGGCAAATAGGGAAGTGTAAAATATGAAACAAAAAAATTGGAGAATGGTAGATTTAAGAGCATTATAAATTTATCCAAGGATATGAGAATATAGATACATATTTTTATAATTACATTAGGTAAAATATCCTATACATTTACTCCTTAATATAGCAAGATTTATCTTAAAAATGCCAGCACTCTTATCAGATGTTCTTTTTAATTCCTTCAGTATATCTAATTGGAGCCTCGTCATTGTCTTTTGCTCTTGATAACATCCTGTACTCATCAGTTTCTTTTGTGGCATGTGTGATTATTTTCCTCGGTGACCTTTTATTGACTGCCAGAAATGTCTATGAGATTTATCTTCTCTTCCTTATTTAGTTAGCTGTTCCTTTAAAATGTAAGTTTGTCCAGAGTAACTATAAGCAGGCAGATGGCTCTAGAGTGATTCTTTTTTTGATAAGGAAGTGGCTTCTCTGAAGCTGTGGCTCTATGACCACGCTGGCCCAAGGTGCTGATTTGTACTGGATGTTTTTTAGTCCCATGAAGATAGAAAAAAATGAACATAAACAATAACATTTAAGAACAAAAGCCTAAGTTTCCATATGAATGTTGTGTTTGCTGGCAGTGAGGGTACATAAATAAACATATATAGGTAGGTAACTGAGTTTATGTGAAGGAATAGAATCTCTTTGTTAACAGCTATCCAATTAGTAGAATTATAAGTAAATCGAATTATAGAACTAAGTTTATTTCATTACAGGTTAATGAAGCTCAATCTTACTTTACTCGGGATTTTTACTCATTGCATGTAAACCCTACAGTCCATTGTATGTACGAAATCTGGATTTTTTTTTTTGAAGAAATATTGTGCATTTATATTCTGAAGAATGTTAGTGCATACATTGCTGGAAGTTGACAAAGGTCAATATCAACTTATCAGCATTTGTGATCATTTTAAAAGACTTAGTCTAGTTGGGACATTATATAAGGCATTGGTGAACGCTGAAAGATGTCAATACATTGTGATCTTTGAGGAAATAAAAATATAAACTGATTCATACTCACTTAGAGAATGTAATAGAAGAACAAAAATTCACTACCTCCTTTAAAAGTGAAGTCGTACAATTCAGTAGGTGAGCGGTTACTGAGTATTGATTGGAAGGAGGGAGAAATGGGAAGTTATTGCTTAATGGTTACACAGTTTCTGTTTGGGGTAATGAAAAAGTTTTGGAAGTAGTGATTATGGTTGTAGAGCATTGTGAACATGAATTAATGCCACTGAATTGTAAACTTAAAAAAGGTGGAAATGCAACTACAATGTATATTGAGAAGTTAAAATTAAAAAAAAAAAATTTAAGTTTGAAATGTTACATTTTATGTTATGGACAGTTTACCACAATAACAAATATTCAGACAGGTGTAGCAAATGTGAAGACAATTTTATGAGCATGTAAAAAATAAGCACCTCTAAGTTATGGCATAAATCATGTACATATATATTCAATATAATGATAGAGTGAATCATGCTACTTCCACCCTCTCCCCCATCCTATCCTTCTCTGCTGAAGATACTAGGAAGAATATATAGGCAAAACTTTCTACCAATGGAGAAATCTTTCTCTCTCTCTCTCCCCGCTAAGTGCAGCATTATGTTTTGATACCTGGTATATATAGTTTCTTACATTTTGAAGAATAAGGTAAAAAATTTTATTGCAAATTATTTGAAGGTTATTAAATCCTTTTCTGTTCTTCAGACACCTTCATAAACCATTAGCAACCCTTAAACTGAAAGTTAGATTACTCTTCCTTTTTTTTAACCTATTTCAGTATTTTAATTGTTTCCCACAATTTTATGCTTTAAATTTTCCTTTGTATATAATGCTTTAAAACTGTTATAAATGTTTACATTCCCAGAGGTATAAAAGTATTTTGCTCTCTGAAAAACTTATAGTGCATAAAGCATTATGAACAATTAAATGAAATAATAATGTGTGTTTGAGCTAAGAGGACTGCTTTAAAAAGTTAAAAAGTAAAAAACAGTTAATGATACTCTTAAACCTGTTTTTAAAAATCTCAGTTTGATGTATGCTAAATATTTGACTATTCTAAGAAAAGTCAAAAGAAAAATGATTTATAGACTGCAGTGTGTATCTGACACCATTGAAATATTTCTTATATGTGTATGGAGAGAAAATCTAGATATTTTGTCCTTAATAACAGCAAATTTATACAATCAAATAGATATGAATATTAGTTTATACTGTATAGAGTATAAACAAATAATCTAATAAAGTTTAGCAACATAAGTGCAAACTCATAAATTATAAGGAATAAGATACGGCATCCATCAGGTTCTATGTCATCCCATCAAACTTTGAACTGACAAGTTGCTTTATATTGTTAATTCTTCTGAAAGTCAAAACATCTCTTTTTTTTCATTTCTTTTCTAGCTATCACAAATATTGATTTCTCACCTCAAAACTTTCATATATTGATCAATGTTCCAAATTCAAGTTTTCTGATATAATTGTATTCTAGATTATTCGCTTTCAAATGACATTCACCTAAAATTTCTCACAATAAAAGAAACTTAAATCTGATATTAAGTCTGGTGTTCACTATAATTTATAATAATGATTAATTCATTCATAATTCCGTGACCATTGGAAATGCATTCTTTCTGAACTACTGTTACTTCATCTATTAAATAAGTATACGAATAATGTAGGTAGAGTTGACTAAAGAATTTAGTAAGAAAATACATTTGGAAGCAATTAGTCAACAATAATGTATTTTAAGAAAAGAGTGATTTAAAATATCTGGTCAAAACATTAGACCATATTTTAGGATGAAAGAATGATACAGAGTTATAGAGGTAGGTGATTTAATCTTTACTATATTTGAATATGTGATATAATTAGATAGGTTTAATGACTTTTTTAGAAACACAAAATCTTTAGTTCTCATACATCTTGTTTAGACCTAAAGTTCTGCTCTTCAGCATGACTGTACTAACAGAAACTATATTTGCAAATGGTTTCTTAGAATCTTCTCAGATCCATTTCTTCTCTCATATTCCATGTAACCCTGGAATGTATCCTATGGTATGAAGGCCATAGGTTTAAGTAAAACAACATGTAATTTATGAATAAAATAAACAAGCTGTTAGCCATTAGATGACACAATTTTCCTTTTTCTTGTAATTATATATAGAAGTAGAATATCTCAGATTTTTATAGAACACTTTTAATGAAAGAATAATTCATATCAATTCGCTTCTAAAACATCTTTTAAAAACATTGGGCCGAGCCCGTGGCGCACTCGGGAGAGTGGGGCGCTGGGAGCGTGGCAACGCTCCAGCTGCGGGTTCGGATCCTATATGGGAATGGCCGGTGCACTCACTGGCTGAGTGCCTGTCACGAAAAAGACAAAAAAAAAAAAAAAAAAAAAAAAAAAACATTCAGAATAAAGAAATGTACAAATATTCTAACTAATAACATCAATTTTAAGAAGTGTAAAGTTTCATAAGTAATATCCTTTAGGGGGACCTTGAATAAAAATTAGTTGTCCAAATGATAATAATGCAGCATTGAGTGGGAAAGATGTGGTATAATAAAAATATTTAAGTTATCATGAATATGTGAGGAACAAATGGTGGTAAAACTATTGTACATTTGGTATATCCTTGGATCATAAATCTGACTATCAGAGAACTGTGCATTTTGCAGAAACACCAAGTAAAGCTTGGTTATGTAGTATGATTACTATTACCTTCTAGTCATCCATAAATTTCTACATAGCTGGTATGCTACTTGTTCAATTACAAACTCTGTATGGTGATATATGAATTATCTGATAAACTATTCTTTAGTAAGTATAATTGAATAGGCAAAAACCTGTTTAGTTAAGATACAAGAATTACAGTTATTTTGTTGGTAAAATATTTTAACCAAGAGGAGAAATTCTAAAGATGGAAAATTCTTGATATCACAGGCCATTTTACAAAGTGTTACTCGCATCCTGCCACACAAACCGCTTTTAGTACTCCTTTGGTAAGCCATTCATTAAATCAGCAAATATCTATGGACTATCACCTTGTGGAACATGGAAGTAGTCCTCATTCTCCTAGCCTTCAATGAAAACACATTAGTCAGTGCTGTTATCACCAAAAGTGTCCATTTCCTGAAACAGACAGAACATCTCTTTGGAAGCGTATCTAATTTTTCTATGGATGATTTAGAAAAGTATCACTCCTGTATTCTCTTTTGTATTTATAATTGTACATGTTAAACCGTATAGTAAACAGGTATATAAAAACAGATTCTACCAAATCTTTGTTTGAAAAAATAATTTATGGAAAAAATATGGTGCATATTTTGTATACCCCCCCCAAAAAATCCTATAATAATTTGTTAAAGTAATATACATTTAGCGAGGCCCACTCCCTCTGTACAGCTCTTTTGTGAAAACCACTTTTGTGTCACGTTTTTGAAGGGATGGTCATGATTTTCCTTAGTGTAATTTTAACAAGTTGATATTTGAGACGTAAGTTTGCATCTACAGTTATATGTCAAAGGACAAGAGAAGAGACATTCACTCTGATTTTTCAATTTGCTCAGTACAAAATGCTCAAAAACTCTACCTATCACTTTTACCAGAAGTACCCTTCTGTTTATAACAAACCAGGAAAAACTACCAGAACTAGAATAAGCTAGTGCTCTACAGGGATTATGTTCCTTCTGTTCTGAGTTAGTTGCTATGAGATATAAAGTTATATATACATAAAATATATATCTTCCAAATGTTGGTATTTAAGATGCAGAATTAGATTGTATTTACTTCTACAATTTCCTTTTTTTTTTTCCTACACTTTTTTTTACTGGTTTAGGAAAGTGAATCTATAAATACACAAATAAATAAAAACATATAACTACAAACCAATACTTCTATGTAAAATATCTAACGTTTCTTTTTTTTTTTAAATTTTTATTTTGTCGATATACATTGTGGCTGATTATTGCTCCCCATCACCAAAACCTCCCTTCCTTCTCCCTCCCCCCCTCCCCCCAACAATGTCCTTTCTGTTTGCTTGTCGTACCAACTTCAAATAATTGTGGTTGTTATATCTTCTTCCCCCCCCCCCGGTTTGTGTGTGTGTGTGTGTGTGTGTGTGTGTGTGTGTGTGTGTGTGTGTGTGAATTTATATATTAATTTTTAGCTCCCACCAATAAGTGAGAACATGTGGTATTTCTCTTTCTGTGCCTGACTTGTTTCACTTAATATAATTCTCTCAAGGTCCATCCATGTTGTTGCAAATGGCAGTATTTCATTCGTTTTTATAGCTGAGTAGTATTCCATTGTGTACATGTACCACATTTTCCATATCCACTCATCTGATGATGGGCATTTGGGCTGGTTCCAACTCTTGGCTATTGTAAAGAGTGCTGCGATGAACATTGGGGAACAGGTATACCTTCGACTTGATGATTTCCATTCCTCTGGGTATATTTAAAATATCTAATGTTTCTAACAACAAATTCCAGAACTTTGATTTGGATATGGTAATAACATAAACTTTCATTTTTAATCTGATTATGCTATTTGAATTAGTATCTATTCTTATCTCTTAATATAGATACGGAGAGAGTAAAATAATTAAGGAAAAATATGCATATTTCTTGCATGAACTAGTTGTCTTATTTTGTATTGTATTTGTTAATATTTTATGTTCACACTTTTTTCTATATATGTCTCCAACATCTGTGAGAGCACAGTGATCTCTGTACTCTCAGAAGTGACACTTGGAGGAACTAAAACGGGATAGAACACAGAGAAAATGATCTGCACTTTCTGATAAGACAAGGAAGTTATAAGAGGAATTGTACAATTTATTCACTAGGTAACCTGTAGGTAGGCTGATTTGTAAGTGAAAGGTAGTTTCTAAAGGTATGTATTAGATGTTACCTTCTCTTATAAGGGAATTGAACTAGTTAGCCTACTAAAAGCTTCATATTCAGTTACATATGTTTTTATCTAGAAAAGAACTTAGCATAGGATTATATTTTAGGAGACAAATGTCGACTAGGAACAGTGGTTCAACAATATGTGCCTTTATTAACATTAACTGATGTGTGTGTGTGTGCGTGTGTGTGCGTATTTTAATTCACGGCATAGCAGTTAATAGCAGCAACACTTCACACACACTGATTCAGCACTTAATTTTCATTGGAAAAATCTAACTTTCTTCTGTCGTGGTGTGATGTATCTGCCCCTAGGACTAGCACCATGTGTTGAATTCATTATGGTCTTTCATAAGATCCCAGGAGAGTTTATTCACAGATGTAGATTTACTGCCAACTACCCATAACTGTCGGTTTGGCCTTCATTGTGAGCACAAAGACAAGAAATTATCCAGTGTAAATAATTCATAGGAGTGCATTAAAAATAATAAGCATTACTCATAGTCAGTGATGCTGGAGGTTTATAATTTCTGACACTTGACTCTGGTTTTGTGGCAGCTCCCAGGATTTATGTGTAATATCTTATGTCCTTTCAATGTCTTACAGTAGACCCTGAGTTTTTACAGCTTCAAAGAAAGCTGAAGGATTCTGGCACCAAAAATCTGTGTATTTTATTGATTTTCCCATAAGTATATTTAGTTATTCATTGAAGGATCCATTTAACTATCCCATCTATTTTTAACCAATTAAGTTCACATTAAAGATTTACCAATATCATTCTAATAATAAACACTTTTGTGGCATTTAGCCAGCAAGTATCCAGTACCGGGATTTCTAGACTATCATGCATATAAAGATTCAAAGTAAGTATGCTTCAGACAAATAACAAAAAATATACATAGGTAGCACCTCATACAGAATTAACAGTTTAATTACTGAGCTATTATTACTTATAATTCTGTGTGCTTTTTTGATAGAGTATTAGAATATTAGGATATTAGAATCCATAGAATATTAAGTGAAAATATTTTAGTCAGAATTTTTCCTATAGGAGTAGAAACCTTCAGATGTGATACTATAAGTCTTAGAATATGTTCATAAGGTTAAAGAAGGAAGTACAATAATCATTTACTTTGGAGTTAGAATTAGTTATTATGTCTGATAATCTCCCAAACATGTTTACCAAAATGTAAGGTTTTTATTTCTTCATGTATTCTTTTTATTGCTGGAGAAATATCTAGGATTAAAATAATTTATAAGAATAAGGCATTCTCAGCTATCATTTAAAGAAAAGGTCATAGAATTTATGAGTTGGAGGATCTTTATAAATTATATTTCACATACGACTCATTTTATAAGTAAAAGAATGTCCGTAATAACTTGTCCAAAGTCACTTTATGTTAATAGTATGAGAGCTAGATCTCACACCATTTGCATTAGTCCAGTGTTATTTCTACTTATGTTGCATTTTACAATGTCAAGACTCATAATTTATATGTTCATTATGTACAAGTTTTTTTCTCTGAAGCCCAATTTCAAACTAAATATCCATACATGAAGGTTATGTTATGATTGGATTCTGTTACTTTTCTGTATTCCCAGGGGGAATATTCAACCTTAATCGCTTAATATTGACTTCCAGTGGGTTTATGCCTTAGCTCTGAAATGTATTTAAATTTTAAGTCTACTTAAAAAGCAATAGTTCCTATCTATGCCTATATGTTCTTTTTTTTTCACTTTCTTTCTAAAATGTGCATATAGCTAGTGTTTCTCTAATTGATAAGTTATTTTCCTGAACCTCTTTATCTTCCTGGACTCCTTCTCGCTTCACCACATATAATGCCAGCTTAAGTCAGTGCATATCCACATAAAAAATAACAAAACAAAATAAGAAAAAGAAAATTTCTCTAGTGCTCAACAACAGTGAGGACAAAATTGATGATGCAACTAAATTTACTAGAACTCCTAAAGTGACATATTCTGTTGTAAGCTGCAGATGATATGAAAATGTCAGTGTAAAAGGGAGACAAGCACAAACGTTCTTTTGCAAATCCTGTTCTCTTGTCCAGGGCTAATTTATTTTAGGAGCTTGGCATTTACCATTCCAAAACTTACTTTTGTATAATAAATGTATGTTTTCATATTAATATATTTTGGTATATATCATACAGATAGACACATATTTAGTGTTTACATAAATTGATCAGTATATACACATATGTGTATATATAGTTATAGAGTTTTGAAACGTGTTTTTATTAACCTAACAGTATATAATTGGCATTATCTAAGGTTGGGCTTCCTAGAAGCAGAACCTGAGATGAGAATGCAAGTGCATATAATCTATTAAAAAAATGCTCTCAGAGATAGGATTGTCAGATTTAGCAAATAAAATATAGTATGCTTAATGAAATCTGCATTTCAGATAAACAGTGAATATTTATTATAAATATTTAAGGCATACCTATACTAAAATAATATATGCATTCTTTTTCTGAAATTTAAATTAATCTCAGGGTCCTTTTATTTCATCTTACAACCTTACTCAAAAGATAGGGAGTGATCGACAGCAGAAGGAGCTACACAAAGGTGGTGCAGTCAGTTGGAATCTAATTTCATCCTGGGTCTATGGGGAGCTTTGTTTCTATGGGAAGTATGAATGACACTATAAAGTTGGTTCCACCTTGGGACTGGCCTTTTGTACCAATATCAATCACTTGAAACTGGCTGTGAAGGGCAAGGAGGTTGGGGTGGTGGGGGAGATTACTTCCTGGATGGAAACAACTCCCTTTCAGCAAAGGGCAATTATTCAAAGAAGCTATTAGCTTTGAGTGGTTAGTGGGCAACAGTCATACTAAGTACAGACATATATATGTGTTCATGAATACAAACCTACAAACCTACCTTATCTTCCTTGGAATGGAAATATTGTTCCAAAAATTTAGAGAGATATAGATTGTCAACAAAACAGTAATTACTTCTTATAGAAGGCCTTTAGGTCATCCTATAATCAAAAGGTAGATTTATTTGTGGTCTTCATGGTATCACCTCTTTTTCTTCTGGAATTTTTATACTCTTTTACTAATAATTGAGAAAGTTTCATCCTCTGGTTATTATTCTTACAAAAATTAGATTGCATCATTTGCTGAACAGAGTAAGATGACTATTTTCATGTGTATTTTCAGTGTTTACATTCTCTATAAATCAGCTATATTTTTTATAAACATGCTATGAGTTCTAACCACAGAAACCAATTACATCATAATATCTATTGGGTAGTTATATTACTAATGATGGAGAAGTTTTATTTCTGCACTTCAATAGTAATGCTAACTTGAGAGATACTGTTTCTTTTACCAGAATGTGATACATACATAGGTCTGTCATGCCTGGTGACACTGTCCCATTCAGAGGACAAAATTGCTGGTTTCTATGAGGCAAAAAAGCAGATCAAAGAATGTTTTGCAAAAAAAGGCAAGATTGGGTTAAGAAAACCAAAAATGGAGGACCAATTGAGTCATGTGTTAGGGAAAAATGAACTTCAAATGCTGGAAAACTGTGTAACAATATCAAATCCACACTAGGATTGAACTCTCACGTATATAGAATCAAAGTTTGGAATCTGGTGTGACAAGGTTCAGAGGTGATGGCAGATTACAAATAAATGTGAAAAGTTCTGGCTGATTATTGGGAAATTCAGACGTGTCTAGGAATTTCTTGATTTCAGGGGTTTGTATGGTCACGCTAAAGGGCCAGAGATTCTGGGGATGCCACCTAACCTGCATATGAATTGTTATAAAATGCTTATTATTTCAAGAAATGCAATATCATTCAGTACACTTCTCACTGAAATATTATTTTTATATCATTCAAACAAATTAATTAAACAGTCTTTTAAGTAGTTCGACAATATAGTTCTAAGTTAACATATGATTTTTCATGGAAATTTGAAATATGAAGATATGCAAGAAAAAGTTCATCCTTAGTTAATCACTCCAGAACAATGATTGTTAACCCTCTTTCATTCTCTCTTCATGTCTTCTTGCTGTGCATATTATTTTACATGATTGTAATCAAATGGCTTACATAAAATTTAATATGCTGATTAGACTGTTCTTCCTGATTATAAATAAATATTTGCTTATTGCAAGTAAGTTAAAAATGTGGAAACAAATGTAATAATAAAAAAAAAAAAATCACCCAGAACCTCGTAACTTAGAAATAACAACTATTTATATTTGGTATTTTCAACTAATTATTATTATTCAACAATTAAAAAATAGTGATTCCAGTAATTTAATATAAATACCATTGATATAAAATATTGCTAGTATTTGCAATGAAAAATAAATATTATGATAATCTCTTCATGTGTGAAGCAGGGACTATATTTTAAGTGAATTCTATTAAAATAAGTCCCAATAGTTTAAACAATTTTATCACAAGATATAGAGTTAATAGCACGTGATATTGATTCAAGAGGTCATCAAGAAATCAAGAGAACCTACAAGATTTGTGAAAGGAATAGTGAAGCTCAAGAAAACCACTTTGTGTTACATGAAGAGATGAGGAAGAGAAGAGGCCTGAGTCACTCGCTGCATGTCCTGCCTTTGTTTCTGGGGGATAGAATCTGTTTGAAACAATTAGAAAATCCAAATGAGTGGCTGAATTTGATATTCCAGTTGATAAAGGAACAAACAACACTTATGTGAAATGCTAGAAAATCAGAATATATTGCTAATTCCGTAATTTTAATTAATCTGCTAATGTATAAATCTAAGTACAAAGTTAGAATCACAGAATATAACATGTTAATTCATCCAGAGGAAATTGCTGTCATGAATAGACTAATGAGGGATGTTAGGAAGATGGCAAAAGCACCCATCCAGTTACAGTAATTTAAAAAACCTAATACTTAGAAAAACGGAGTGTTTAGTTCTTCTAAAATTAAATAGTGGGAGAAATGACCACTATAAAAATGACTCAAACTCACATGCAAAAAAATCATCAAGCATGCATTGAACTTTATAACATTTTAAATGTTAGTTTTCTGTTTTGATTTATACAACTTTCCAATCTAAAAGCTAGAAGACTTCGAAATCATTTAGTTCAGTGGCTTTTAAACTATCCTCAGAGAAGCACAAAGCTTTCACCAAGGAGTAATCAGAGTACGATGTTGATACTTACTGGGTGCCTCTGGACCCCCTCCTCCCACTGGAACCAAGCAATATCTACTTTATAGCCCACATGCATTGCACTTTTGCATGGATGTTATTTGGATAAAAAGAAAAGTTTTATCAGCTTTAAAAAAGGAGGTGAAAAATTCAGATTTTATTTGAGTCTATTCAGGGTCATATGTAAGGAATTAGAGGTTTCTTTCAGTCATATTCACACAATGGCTAATTCAAAAGCAAAACTAAAATCTTAGGCTTCTAGTACTAGGACCCTACTCTTCCCACCACACCGTAATGCCATGTGTGCTGTACAGAGAACATAAACAATTCAACCATTATAAAAGATTCATATTCTTAAAGTTTTTAAATTTAATTTTAATCCCTCACATTTATTTCTGTAGATGGGGAAATTATAAATCTTGATTACTTTTCCTGTACAGCTAAAAAAATGTTTCAGTCATTTCACTGATAAAAGAAGTGTACCACTAATGCCACTTAAATCATATAATCTTTAAGCAGAAAAATAAAAGTTCTTGTTGACTGAGTTAGCTTATGCTTCCTGAAACTTTGTTAGTTTCATTTGTTTCATGAAGGAAAGCCTTGATGAGCTTTAATATCCTTTTCATCCTGTTCTATTTAAGTTGCTTTGCACTGCAAATCGCAGGGATCCCTCATTTAACCTGGCTCATCAATGAGGAAATTTATTACCACACATAATACAAATTGCAGAGATATGGCGGACTCTGAGATTTGTTGACTTAGCAGCTCAAGTATGTCATGTATAACTTAAATTCTCTCCACCTTTCAGTCTGGCACTTTCATGGTTGGCTACATTCTTGGCAGGTAATAAGGTGTCCGAAGAAGTTCTACTTGTTACATCCAGAGGCTATAATGCCCAGGGGTAGAGGGAAAAATTTCCTTACAATTTTTTCACAGAAGACAAGAATGTTTTTGTAAAAGAAATACAGCTAACTTGTTCTCACGTTGGATGGGTTAGAGTTGGCTCAAATACATACTCTTGTACCAATCAATGGCTAATGGCAAGGAAGACTAATTAACTGGACCAACGATGCCTACTCTTGGACTGAGTTCACTTTACCATGAAGCACAGAGTGAAGTGCATGGTGCATCAAGACACCTGAATAAAACTGGGATTCTGTAACTATAGAGAGAGCAGGAATGGAGGATGATTATACAAACATCCGTGTCCACTAGACAATGCTAACATATGGTTTTATTTATAATCAGCAATTATGAATGCTAATGAGATCAGACAAAGTAAAACTGATCTGAATCTGAATGGAGTTCCCAAAAACCATTCTAGGCATTTTTACACAAGCCTTCTCTAACCATTTAAACCTTTGTTAGAATCAGCTTAAAAATAACAACAGATTTGCATCCGTAATACTAATCTCAAAGCTTTTAATGAGTTAAATATTTAGACATCATTATGCTTAATGATGTATCGATTAGAGAGAAAATTAAATGCTGAATCTAGGTAACCAAATGACCTCAGAAAATTTGGTCCAGATCATGACCGACGCTATTGCCAAAATGCACATGTTCACTGTCATTGTGGACTTGAAGCTTTGAGAGCAGTATGTAAGCAGTTCTAGCAAGGAACTCTGTTATGCTGAGTGGCATGTCAGGATAACCAAAAATGTATTCTTCAAAATCAAGTTAATGTTGCTATGGTCATCATACACAATAATTCCACTGCAGAGTTTGATTAAAGCAGCAAAGAAATAAAACTGATAATTATAAGTAATGGTGGATGACATTTATTGAATCCTTATTGTGTGGCTCGAGGCAATATTCTAAGTGAACTAAAGGCTTGCAACAAACATAGATGGTAGGTGCTGTTATTTCTATTTTTATCAACATTTCATGGAAAAGAAAACCAGAGTTAGAGAAAGGGTAGGAAATGCCTAAACCCATGAAGTTAGTAAGCAGCAAAGCTGGTAATTCCACCCAAACAATATAGCAGCAGATCCTACATTCTCTATGTACTTTGCTGCCCAGTGCAAGGGAGATATGTAGTTTTAATATGAAGAACTGGCTTCATTTCCAAGAAGAGAAAGGGACTTAAGAACTCACTCATGAAAGGGTCTGGAAAATACTGAATCATTTTATTATTCAAGAAGATATAAAATGAATTTATGTAAAATATTTTAGTATATTATTTAAATAGTGATTTTTTTCTGTTTTTAGTATACTATGTACTTACAACATTATGTGAAGTCTTTTAAAATGATGTTGTTCAATTCCATTTCCAGACTACATAGTTCTTACAGAACATGGAAAGATATTTGGTGTAATTTCATAAAAGTAACACCAATATTCCAAAATCAAATTTGGAAACTTATTTTAAATCTGGGCTAATTTATTCTACTAAAACAATTGTCAAGCATTTTTGTTAGATGTTGAGATGACCTAATGAATATACAAGTGTTCTTGTTGAATGCCTGAATTACTGAATGTGTAAATTAATGTAATTTATAGATTGGTAGGACATACTTCTGTCTGTCCTACAATTTTCCATGTTGTCAACTGAAAAATATTTTCTTTACAAAAATTGGTTTTCAAGACACTTAGAGCTCATGTAAGACCTCTATATTCCAAGGCTGTAGGCAGCCTGTAGTCAAAATCAAATACTAAGAATCATATGAACTTCATTTGAAAGTGATATAAGTTAAAAAAATAATCAACAGTATAATAATAGACATATATTTGATATAGGCTTAAATAATGAAGGGAAAACATTAACTGACATCAGGAAAGTCATAAATTTCATCTTATAAATTCATTAGAAGGCAATCTTGAATGACATAAAGAAAACCTGAAGACATCAATTTCCAGACAGCAAAATCAACAAAAAGACCAGACTTTTAGAAACTGCCATAAGAAGTGAATTGTGTGTTTGGAGAAGAGGGACGTCTTCACTTCATATGAGGCATTGTTATCTGAACTCAGTCAAAACTGCTTTAGCAGAGAATCTGTAAAAATTCTAAATGGTAGGTGAATCATGTGTACGGAATTTAGAAATGACCCTCAGTCACTGTTAAAATAGAAGGGTGATAAAGGGAATGTTTTTGCAGTGTTTATATTTTTACAATTTCCTGTGTTTTAATGTAAAACAGTGATTAAACTCTTCTAAAATCCCTACATTTTAATGAATAAATACCAAGAGCCACAAGAATTACATTACAACAAAAAATAGCCAAAGACATGGGATGTTTCTAGGGTGCAATTTTAGGGAATAATTAGAAAAATATTGTATATAAGACAATATAGAAAGGCCATGAAGCCCTTACCATTCTGCTAAAATAATTTTTCAATTTCTCTCAATCACAAAACCTTTCCAAAATAATTTTAATATGTGACTTTTCTTCAAATTATGTTTTAGTCATTTTATATTGTTGCCTGAAATCATTGTCAAAAGGGCAAATTAACATCTAGTTTGATTCAAATGAGACTAGCTGCTTTTCCTGCATCTTGTAAGTTTTTTATTATGTGCATTAGAAATATTTAATTTAAAGAAAACAAAAAGATTTAATGTCACTGGAATTTTAGAATAATCAAATGGGCTTTAACAGCTTGATTATCTTAGAAATCAGATTCATTTTTTTCCTTTAACTTAATATTATAAAAATCTGAAGGCAAATGAAATGTTTTATATTCATAGAATAGTCTCCCTGGGAAAATGCTATTAGTGCAGAATTGCTAACCACAAAAAACTACTGCAATTAGAGTTACCTGAGTGGCATTGTAAGGCCACTGTACCTCACTAAAGTCATATTATTCCAGAATTTGTGTTCCTTGCATTAATATTAAGACTCTCTGAGTGCATAAAGGGAGATACTTAATGATTATTCATTTGGTAAAGCACTTTGGTGTCAAAAGGATTTCTTCAGAGTTTAGATTCTTGTAAATCTGGAGTAATTATAGGTCTTTTGGGAAATTTATCTGCATTTCTATCTTAAAAATAAAAGCTAAAAGGAAAATTACTCCTTATAAACTAGTTGTAGAATAAAAATACAAACCACTTCTTTTTTTAAGCAGAAGCTTTTCTTCACTGCTGCATAAGAATTAAAAGTCTTTATGTACTAATGCACTTTAATTGTAGTCAATAACTGCACAGACATAACCTTAAATGCATGACAATCCTCCTTGGTAGTCTTTGTCAAGTTTCGATTTAATAAGATACTTGAAATGAAAGTGTTTAAAAACTGTTACGTAACCTAGGAATATGAATTCAAATGTAAGTAGATCACTGAATGAATGAAAACACTGCAAAACTCAAGATACTTCAGGCTCCAATGTGGATAAAAGGAGAGGAGAGCTCTCTTAGTTTCACACAATGTGTTGTTCTCTCTCCATATATACATATATATATAACTCATTTTAGCTAAAACTTCAGAAACAAATTAAAGTTAAAGCAGATTAAGAAATATTTGAGAGAAAAATGCTACTATATGTATTTTTAAATTATATTATTTTTAAATACTTTTTCTTCTTTAGTATTATTTGGAAGCTTCTCAAATTACTTCTTTGGAATTATCTTTTCCATAACAATTACAATTCCTTGAAGTTGATACGACAAGCAAACAGAAAAGACATTGTTGGGAGAGAGGGGGGAGAGGGAGGAGGGAGGAAGGTTTCGGTGATGGGCCACAATAATCAACCACATTGTATATTGACAAAATAAAATAAAATAAAGGAATTGTCTCTTCAAATTTGAATTAATTACTTGTACAAAGGTCTACAAACAGCTTTCATTAAACTTTTCAGTAAGAATTTTAAAATAGGTGATGCAATTAGAATGACAGAGGATAGCTACAGACCTAAAATAATTGAAATTTTATAGTGAATTTTAACAAAAACAAATAAAATATCTAGTATTTTGCTTCAATTAAACAGTTGTAATGCTGCAGTCACCATAAATTCAATGTAAAAAAGAGCATAATGCATTGGGTAATATTTTTTCTACTTAAGAAACATTATCAAAATATATAGAAGGCAAATTAAATAATTAATTTAGTTAAGAAATTTAGTGCTTTCTGTATGTGAGACAGCTGCATATGTAAATAAGGCAAAACCCCTTGCCCTTAATTGGCTTATTCAAATAGTTTATTTGAAGGTACAAACAGATAATGGTGATACAGCACAGTGCACCCATGATTGTGATGTGATAAGAGTTTGAAGTGGTGAAGGTGCACTTAACCCTGATTGGCAGGAATTAGGTGTCATCTTGGGAGTGATGACACCTAAACCGTGTTGTAGTGGTGCTTTTAGAAGATGCATGGAAGAGAAAAATGGGAGTCAACTTTGGGAAAGTAGAGAAGTTATTGATTATTGGAGTCCCAGTATGAAATGAAATGCTGAAGATGTTGGCCTCTCTCTTCTGAGTAATGAAAAAGCAATTGCGATATTTATGCTGGGGAATGTCAAATGGACATTTTGGAAAGATGACTTCGGAAACAGGGTGGAGTATAAAAGCGTGGAGAGGCTTAGTAATGAGACATATAAGATAAGGGACTAGAAACAAGACTTTCAATTCTAAGTTATTCAAACATTGTATACTGTCATGTATCTCTGTGTTGTAATATCATTTTTATTCATGGAGGAAGAAAATGTCACTTCTGCTTCAAAGACCTTAAGACCTATATCGATGCTTTGCAATCTGTTTGTTTGGTGGTTCCTTCTATGTTCGGCAGAGTCCACTTCAAGGAGCAAAGAAGAGGCTGAACTACCAGCCCCTTGGTGATCTACAGGATACAAATTACTTTTAACTGGATTAAATATATGTGGGAGTTCATGTAGTAGTACTATACTGTGTTTCAGTTCAAACACTGAAAAGAATTTGAACAACACTGCATTTTTTTTTAATACTTGAGAAATCTGTGTTGGTTCTAAAATGTACAGACTCTCATTCTGATGTAAAATTTACAGTCTAAAAGTAATTAGAAAATTCAACAAAATGTTTCTAATAGGTTTGTATTTACTGTCATTAGCATCCTTGTGATAAATATGTGTGTACATGTGCGTGTATTACATATATGTACACATACAAACATACATATATTACAAATATATTTATATTTATATTATATGTATATTTATGTACCTATATATGTACATATATATAGAGAGAGAAAGAGAGTGGTAGAAAGGGTTAAAAAATTCAAAATCACTTGCTAACTGTAGGAGAAATATACCTCTCCACTACTCTCTACTCTTGCAAAATAGGTACTGCCATAGAGAAAAAAAAAAGTTACAGATATCTGGATTATCTATACAATTGGTTATTATGAGAAGTGCTTCTGATTGGCAATGGTCCTCAACTAGCTGTTGTACCATCTCTTTCATAGCATCTGGAAATGGGAAAGTTTAGGGTTTCAATAATTGGGGGTTATTACAGATATTTAGTGGGAAGGGACGGGTATAATGAACACCCCACAACGATATTCTCACACAACAAAGAATTGTTCAACTCAAATAGCCAATAATGTTAAGAAACACTGGAACTTAGCTTCACACTGAAGGGGATATAACAATGGAAGCTGGTATTTATGATAGAAGTTATGTACATTTCATATTGTATCTCTTCAAGCAGCCATCTCTTTCCATATGATTCCTCAAGCTTAACTTTTCAGTTTCTGATTTTGAATCTGAATATCCCTTTAGTTTCTCCAGTTCTGCCACTTTAATCCTGACTCCTGATTTCTTCTCTATTCCCAATTTCCTTCTTTACTTCCGTGTTTATGACATCAGCTTGATAAAGTATACACTAATCAAATCAATAATTACTTTCTTGAAACTTTGATTTCAGAATTGATCTGGTTTATATTAAAGATATAAGCAAAAAATACAGTGTAACTTTGCCTCACAGTCATGTTCATATGTCAAAAAATACCTAATATAGCACACGGAAGAGAGAAATTTAGAGAAGCAGAAATTTACAGTTAGCATTTGAGCTGCAGTTATTCTGCTTTTTTATAAACTTATATTTACACGCATTAATTAGCTGCTGTAAGTATATGTACATCTCTATAGATATATACTTTAAAAGGAGGAATTTTATTATGTAATGCCAATCATCCTCTTTCCCATTTTGCCAGCCAATTTTATAAGTATATTGATGCCTAACAGCTCAGTATATATTGTTTGAATCCCTAGATTTTTTTTTTATTTCTATGCTTTTGTCGTAAAATGTATATCAGCATATTCTGTCTGGCTCTGTTCCTTTCCATAGTTGGCCCCATTTGATTACAAGCAATTAGACTGCCACACAATCATTGTAACTTGCCATAAGGGCTTCTTTTTCTTATATCTTCATGAAGTGTTTGCAACATAAATACTTTTAATGGCAAAATTCTATTTACTATAAATTCTGGGTGTTCTATATATGTTCTCAAAATAATAATCACAGTAGTTAAAAAGGAGTTTCCATTGGCTTATTTATTGTGTAGCACCCACCTGGTATGAATGGAATGTGTTAAAGTCTGATTTAAAATAAACATAACAGAAACAAAATATTGTGAAAAACTATTTCATAAAATAATTGTGAACTTGTACACTCTACTTGTAGTTAAAAATGACTGGAATTGTGCAACCACTATGGAAAACAGTATGGAGGTTTCTCAAACAACTACAGATAGATCTTCCATACAATCCAGCAATTCTACTTCCAGGTATATACCCAGAGGAATGGAAATCATCATGTCAAAGGGACATCTGCACTTCCATGTTCATCATGGCTCTTATTTACAATAGCCAAGACATGGAACCAACCTAAATGTCCATTGGTGGATGATTGGATAAGTAAGCTGTGGTATATATACACCATAGAATACTACTCCGCCATAAAAAAGAATGAAATTCTCCCATTTACAACAACATGGATGAGTCTGGAGAAACTTAAGTTGAGTGAAATAAGCAAAGCAAAGAGGGATAAATAACACATTTACTCATTTATAAGTGGGGGCTAAGAAAGAAAGAAAGACTACAGTGGTGCATTGGACTTGCAGAAGGAGAGAACATACCTTGGGATACAAAGTGGAGTGGTGGGGGGAAATGGGAAGAGGGAGGGAAGTTGGGGATAATTGGGTGGGGGATACGGGTTACAAATGCAATTTGTGGTAATGGGCATGCTGCCAGTGTGGATCTGGCCTTTACATCTTGGGCACAAGAGGTGACAATCAGCTTTGTATCTCATAAATATTCATAACCAATTAAAAAAATCTCATTGCATGAGACATTTGTTTGCAAAGAGGAGCTATATATTTTGAATAAATGATGCAATGTAGAAGATCAGTGGGCCTTTAATTTATGAAAGGAAATGCCAAATATAAAATAATGTATATATAAATTTCAGAATAATGTTATTTAAAAATAAATCAGTTGAGTCTAAATAAAACTAGATGATCAGTATGATGAAGCTCAGAAGTCTGTGTGTATTAGTCCATTTCTGTTGCTTATAACAGAATACTTGAAACTGGGTAATTTATAAATAAACAGAATTTATTTCTTACAGTTTGGGAGGCTCGGAAGCCCAAAGTCCATGGGTCACCTCTGTAGAGGACCTTTGTCTGGGTGGGAAACTTCACAGGATCAATCCATTCACAAGGGCACAGTCCTTGCAATCCAGTCACTTCTGACATGTCCCACTTTTCAAATACCATAATTGGATTTTCCACCTGGTGTTATGACACCGTTACAATGGGGGTCAAGTTTCCAGCACATGAACTTTTGTAGATACACTTGACCCTTAGCACTATACTTATTTCAAAATCATGAAATTTTCAGTATAAACTACTTTGTTTTATTTCAAAAATGTGAAAAGTATGAAGAATTATTCCTCGCACTGAGGACCTTAAAGAGAGTTGTAGGGGTGGCATTGGCCAAAATTTAATATATTCAACATAAGATTATAGATGATAAGTGAATCTATAACAATTAATGGGATTTAGAGAAGAGAGAGAACACTTCCAGTTGAGTTTCAAGAAAACTTCTTAAAAGAGGTAGAAATGAGTTTTGAAAGATAGGTAAGACTTCCAAGGGAAAAATAGCAAAGACGGACACTGAAAGGGTAGATTAATATAGAGTGAGATTAAAAGACCCTCAAAATAATAGTTTAAGTTAAGTTCATGTGAAGGAGTAGTGAAAAAGTAGATTAGAAAGACTCTTTAGTTTGTGAAATTTCTTTCAATAAAGAATTAAGGGGTTTAGACTTTTGTTAATAATTTTTTTTTGAAGAGAGAATGAATAGCCCAAAGCAAATATTTTAGCCTGGATGGCTAAGAAAGCAGAGCTTGAGGATAAGCTTATATGCTATTAATTTCTTTAGGAATGCTTCTTAAAGAACAGAAGTAAGGGGCAAGGCACTGAAACTGGCAAGGAGGAAGAGCCTAAATTAAAATGGTCACTTCTAAGGGCAACTGATTGCTCAAACCTTGAGGATATGCCCTGAAAACCCATGTAAACTGTATCAAGACTACTTCTCGTGGAGAGAAAGGAAAAAGTAAGAATAATTTAACCAATTCTCAAATTAGACTGGTTAAACATTTACCCCTTGAATTGTTAATACACCTACTCCTCTGGATTTTAAGTTGGACAAGAGCTGAGGCAATGTCAGGTTGCACCTGCTTGAGGTTGATTAGAGCCTTAACAGAGCTGGAACTGGAAGTAGTGATGCCTATATGGTAGAAAAGTGTGAGATTTCTGATATCGTGATATTTTAGAAAAACTGATTTCATAACATAATTGAGAAAAGGAGATTGACATAGGAATACCAGTTAGAAAATTTTTGAAATATCTCAGGTGTACATAGCAAAGACCTTCATTTGCAAAAAATATAAAGCCAGAGGCCTAACACTACCTGACTTCAAATTATATTACAAAGCTATTGTAACCCAAACAGCATGGTACTGGCATAAAAGCAGACACTCAGATCAATGGAACAGAATAGAAAACCTGGGAATCAGCCCACATACTTTACAGCCAACTGATCTTTGACAAAGACAGCAAGAATATACATTGGGGAAAAGACTGACTCTTTAATAAATGGTACTGGGAAAATTGGCATGGTGATATTTGAAATGGGAAGAAAAACTGACTATAAAGAGGTATAGGAAAAAGAAATTGTCAGGGCCAAGAGTGTGGCTAGATATGGGAAGATAAAAAGGAATCGAATATGATATCACATTATTTAAGCTTGGTTTGAAAAGTGACACTCTTCCGATAAGAAAATTTTGCTGTTATGTTTTTTTTCTGAGTAAATGTTAACTTTAAACTAAAAACCATAAAAAGAGACAATGAGGGACACTACTTAATGATAAAAAGACTGATCCATCAAGAAAACATAACAATCATAAATATGTACGCACCCAATGTTGGAGCAGCCAGATTTATAAAACAAACTCTATTAGACCTAAAGAAGGAAATAGACATTAATACCATAATAGCAGGGGACCTGAACACCCCACTGTCAATATTAGACAGATCATCTAGGCAAAGAATCAGTAGAGAAACACAAGATCTAAACAAGACTCTAGACCAATTGGAATTGGCAGATATCTACAGAACATTCCACCCAACAACCTCAGATTATTCATTCTTCTCATCAGCACATGGATCATTCTCCAGGATAGATCACATATTAGGTCACAAATCAAGTCTCAATAAATTCAAAAAAATTGGAATTATCCCATGTATCTTCTCAGACCACAATGGATTAAAACTAGAAATTAATAACAAATGAAACTCTGGAAACTATACAAACACATGCAAATTAAACAGCATTCTACTTAATGACATATGGGTCCAAGAAGAAATCAAGCAGGAAATCAAAAAATTTATTGAAACTAATGAAAACAATGATACATCATACCAAAACCTGTGGGATACTGCAAAAGCAGTATTGAGGGGAAAATTTATTGCATTAAACGCTCACTTCAGAAGAATGCAAAGATGGCAAGTGAACAACCTAACACTTCATCTTAAAGAACTAGAAAAACAAGAACAATCCAAACCTAAAGTTAGCAGACGGAAAGAAATCATTAAGATCAGAGCAGAACTGAATGAAATTGAAAACCAAAAAACAATTCAAAAGATCAACGAATCAAAAAGTTGGTTTTTTGAAAAGATAAATAAAATTGACAAACCATTAGCATGGCTAACAAAAAAAAGAAGAGAGGACTCAAATAACAAAAATTAGAAATGAAAAAGGCGATCTTACAACTGATTCATCTGAAATACAAGGAATCATTCGAGACTACTATAAACAACTATACGCCAACAAATTTGAAAATCTGGAGGAAATGGATAAATTTCTGGACACACACAAGCTCCCAAAACTGACCATGAAGACGTAGAAAATTTGAACAGACCAATAACAATAAAGGAGATTGAAGCTGTTATCAGAAGGCTCCCAACAAAGAAAAGCCCAGGACCAGATGGATTCACAGCAGAATTTTACCAAACATTCAAAGAGGAATTGACACCGATTCTTTACAAACTATTCCAAAAGATTGAAACGGACGCAAATCTCCCAAACTCATTCTATGAAGCAAACATCATCCTGATACCAAAACCAGGTAAAGATATAACCAAAAAAGAAAACTACAGGCCGATATCCTTGATGAATATAGATGCAAAAATCCTTACTAAAATACTAGCAAACAGAATACAGCAACACATACGTAAAATTATTCATCACGATCAAGTGGGATTCATCCCAGGGATGCAAGGTTGGTTCAACATACGCAAATCAATAAATGTGATACACCATATGAATAAACTCAAACACAAGGACCATATGATCATCTCTATAGATGCTGAAAAAGCATTTGATAAAGTTCAGCACTCATTCATGAAAAAGACCCTCTATAAGTTAGGTATAGTGGGAAAGTATCTCAACATAATTAAAGCCATATATGCCAAACCCACTGCCAATATCATCCTGAATGGGGAAAAGCTGAAAGCTTTTCCTTTAAGAATAGGAACTAGAAAAGGATGCCCACTCTCACCACTCCTATTCAACATAGTGTTGGAAGTACTAGCCAGAGCAATCAGAGAAGAGAAGGAAATAAAGGGCATCCAGATTGGAAAAGATGAAGTCAAACTATCCCTGTTTGCAGATGACATGATCCTATATATCGAACAGCCTAAAACCTCTACAAAAAAACTGTTGGAATTGATAAATGATTTCAGCACAGTAGCAGGATACAAAATCAACACACAAAAATCAGTAGCATTTCTTTTCTCCAATAGTGAACATGCAGAACGAGAAATCAAGAAAGCCTGCCCATTTACAATAGCCACCAAAAAAATAAAATACTTAGGAATTGAGTTAACCAAGGAGGTGAAAAATCTCTATAATGAGAACTACAAACCACTGCTGAGAGAAATTAGAGAGGATACAAGAAGATGGAAAGATATCCCATGCTCTTGGATTGGAAGAATAAACATAGTCAAAATGTCCATACTACCCAAAGTGATATACAAATTCAATGCAATCCCCATCAAAATTCCAAAGACATTTTTCTCAGAAATGGAAAAAACTATTCAGACATTTATATGGAACAATAAAAGACCATGCATAGCCAAAGCAATGCTGAGCAAAAAAAATAAAGCTGGAGGCATAACACTACCTGACTTTAAGCTATACTACAAAGCTATAATAACCAAAACAGTATGGTACTGGCATAAAAACAGACACACTGACCAATGGAATAGAATAGAGAATCCAGCAATCAACCCACACACTTACTGCCATCTGATCTTTGACAAAGGCACCAAGCCTATTCACTGGGGAAGGGACTGCCTCTTCAGCAAATGGTGCTGGGATAACTGGATATCCATATGCAGGAGAATGAAACTAGATCCATACCTCTCACCGTATACGAAAATCAACTCAAAATGGATTAAGGATTTAAATATACACCCTGAAACAATAAAACTTCTTAAAGAAAACATAGGAGAAACACTTCAGGAAATAGGACTGGACACAGACTTCATGAATACGACCCCAAAAGCACGGGCAACCAAAGGAAAAATAAACAAATGGGATTATATCAAACTAAAAAGCTTCTGCACAGCAAAGGAAACAATTAGCAGAGTTAAAAGACAACCAACAGAGTGGGAGAAAATATTTGCAAAATATACATCTGACAGAGGATTAATATCCAGAAGATATAAGGAACTCAAACAACTTTACAAGAAGAAAACAAGCAACCCAATTAAAAAATGGGTAAAAGAGCTAAGTAGGCATTTCTCTAAGGAAGATATACAAATGGCCAACAGACATATGAAAAAATGCTCAACATCACTCAGCATCTGGGAAATGCAAATCAAAACCACACTGAGATACCATCTAACCCCAGTTAGGATGGCTAAAATCCAAAAGACTATGAA
Source organism: Cynocephalus volans (assembly GCF_027409185.1). Lineage (NCBI taxonomy): Eukaryota > Metazoa > Chordata > Mammalia > Dermoptera > Cynocephalidae > Cynocephalus > Cynocephalus volans. The sequence goes on from NC_084460.1 coordinate 251,374,496, forward strand.
CGATAAATGCTGGCAAGGTTGCGGAGAAAAAGGAACTCTCATACATTGTTGGTGGGACTGCAAAATGGTGCAGCCTCTATGGAAAATGGTATGGAGGTTCCTCAAACAATTGCAGATAGATCTACCATACGACCCAGCTATCCCACTGTTGGGAATATACCCAGAGGAATGGAAATCATCAAGTCGAAGGTATACCTGTTTCCCAATGTTTATCGCAGCACTCTTTACAATAGCCAAGAGTTGGAACCAGCCCAAATGTCCATCATCAGATGAGTGGATACGGAAAATGTGGTACATCTACACAATGGAATACTACTCAGCTATAAAAACGAATGAAATACTGCCATTTGCAACAACATGGATGGACCTTGAGAGAATTATATTAAGTGAAACAAGTCAGGCACAGAAAGAGAAATACCACATGTTCTCACTTATTGGTGGGAGCTAAAAATTAATATATAAATTCACACATACACACACACACACACACACACACGCACACACACAACCGGGGGGGGAGGGAAGAAGATATAACCACAATTACTTGAAGTTTGTATGACAAGCAAACAGAAAGGACATTGTTGGGGGTGGGGGGGAGGGAGAAGGGAGGGAGGTTTTGGTGATGGGGAGCAATAATCAGCCACAATGTATATCGACAAAATAAAATTTAAAAAAATAATAATAAAATAAAATAAATAAATAATAAATATGTTTTAGATTTATTAAATTAAAATGCACTGATTTCAGTAATGTATTTTCTAACTATGCACATGGAAAGTGTAGCCAAACAGAAAATGTAGACTATATTTTCATTTTCACACATAGTAAATATATTTTCTGCTTTCTTTCTCAGAGTACAACTACAGTTTCAACCTCAGTAATTTGTGCAGTAACCCAAGGGGTCAGGGAATGATTTTTCTCTGAAAGCATAATGACATCTATTATTTCTCATTTCTAGAAGTGTAGGATTATGCTATATGATCAAAAGTTTATTTCAAAGAATTTATATAGAATATTTTATATAAAAAGTGTCCACACACGTGCACACACACACACAGATTGGCTATGCATTTTTGTACATGACTATTTCATGTGTTCGGGTGGGATAAAATGTGGTTCAGAAGATGAAAACAAAAACTTGTGGCTCTCATTGCATGAAAGTTAACTGAGCAACATACTGAAAGCTGACAAAGCTTCCATCTCTGTCACAATGGCCACTTTTTTTGAGCCCATGAAGCATTGAAAGGGGTAGCTGAGGAATGAGGCTGACTGATAGCCATGTAACCAGTCATTCTATACACTTGAATAGTAAAACCCTCCTCTGCTGAGGTGACCCTTTGGAGAGTATTTACTTAGGACACAAATATGTCCATGTTTTTCACCTATGCAGGGAGATCTATCCACATACACTTCCCTATTACCAATTTTTCAAACATGTTCCTTCCAAGTCCCTGACCATTCAGACAAACCATCAGATACAGCCTATGAATTGGTATGTAATTGCACATCTGGCCATTTCTCCTTCCAAGTAAGAACAACCTCTGTCTTTCATGGATGTCCCAGAAAGGGTTATAGTTCAGTTTCAGGTAGTGCCTGTATATTGCACAGAACCATCACTAAACCAAGCTGGAGCTACTCTTCCTCTGTCAACTGGTCTTTGTGAGAATTCCCCATGAGGCCAAAGATGCAGGCTTGGAAAGAGAAGGTAGTGCAGCAAAAGTGAAAACTAGAGCATTTGGGACACATCTTCATGTAACTTAATTATTTGTTCAGAGCCTCCTTGGGCCAGGTCATATGTCTATAACACTTTAATTTGATGAAAAAATACTGCTGTTCGTGCCCTACTTTATGGCTTAGTGGGTTAGATAACAGAGTATCTGGCTTTAACGACATTCAGGTGACTGAGTTGTCTGGCCTGACATTTCAGTGAGAGCCTAGGGAGGCTTCAGATGATCATCTCCTATCTTTTGGAAAAGCTGACCAGCAGTTCAGCTATGTTTTAGGACAACGTTTTGGACCATGCATCTGAAATAATTTTGTTTGCACACTATGTTCCAACGTCCACTGGAGATTTGATATCCACAATATTGATCTTTGTATGTGTTGATACACCATGAGTTTAAACATGTGAAACTTTTGTAGGAAATATGTTCCATACTGCTGTACATTTACTACTTTCTTGTACAAAATAGAACTAGAATTAAATATATATCTTAGAACCAAACCGGGCAGTTTATGTGTGTGTATTTCAATAGTTTTAGTAAGCCATCTCAGTCTACCAAAAGTCAGTGTTTGCCACCTCATATATTAAAATTCTTTACCTGAAATGCCAAGTTTGTTAACTTTAAAGCAATAAAGTGATTCAAAGTTACTAATTATCTACTGCTTTAAAACTCATGTTGGCTAATAAGGACTGACCATAAAAATTGAAATATAGTATGAAACCATTAAATTGTAAATATTTTAACATTTTCTAGGATGGAGGCTATCTTGCCTTACCCCAGTATTACCCATCTACGTACTTTAATATGTAAACATGTAGTCTTATGATGGTGACGAGGAAATATTTATCTGTACAAATAAGTAAACTATGTATCTGCAGTCTCTACCCATTGAGTAAAAAGCCTCATGGGATTTTAGCATGTAACCATCCCAGCCATCCTTTCTGCCTTAAACATCTCAAGGATCTCCCACTATACTCAGAAAGACATTCAAACTTCTTAATTTTAAGTTCTTACATGCATACTGCTCCAGTCTGCTTGCTACTCCAATCCCATCTTCCACTTCACAGCCTCTAAACTTCATCCTCACTAGCTGTGAGCCTTCACATGGCTGCTCTCTTCTTGAGATTCAGGTCTCTAGTCATGTGTCCTCTCTCCAGACAGAACTTTCCTGGCCAGCATATCTAATCCCCTTGTACCCACTTTCTATTACTTTACTCATTCTACTTTCTTAAGGAATATATCATTACATGAAATATCGTTGTTTGTATTTTTGCTGTGATGTGGAAGGGTTCAAAGATTCTTTGTGCTGCCCTTGGGGGTATAGCCCAGTCTTCCACTTGGTCTGGAATTTAGCCTCAGAATATCAGTGCCTGCTTTTACTTTACAAAACTAAAGAATTTTATCTCAAGAAGCAAGTTCTCTTAGGATCTTATTTTACCTTCACAAATGAGACCAAGGCATATACATATGAATTATATATGAAGTTATATTGATAATGTATTGAATTGCATTTATATATTTTATTCAATATAAAAATTAAATGAATTGAAAATATATACATATAATATGTTTCTCTGAATTTTTTTTTCTGTGTTTCCATTGTTATTCTTAGAACAGAGCTGTAAATGAAGGACATTTAAGAAGGTTCACATCTTCTGAATATAAGGAACACTTTTGTATATTTGAATATACAAAATAATTAAAACAGTACAGGTCAACATGAGTGTAGATTTCACTGTGATTGAAGTACTTTAAATAGTCAACTGATGATATTCTATCAGAAGCAGTCTAAAAAGAATTATTTTAATAGATGAGAAGTTATAATAAATAATTCTTAAAAGTGAATTCCAAAAAAATAAAAGTTTGTGCTGTTGAAGTCATTTTTTTTTCTTTTAATTCTTGACTTTAACTATAAGCTTTATAGTGTATAGCTTTCCTTTCTTTAGGTTTTCCTTTGTTTGACAGTACATATTTTAATACTAGGTAGATATATTTTTACTAGTGAGAGACTACACAAAAACATAAGAAAACATCTAAAAGCATAACTTACAGGAGTTGTATATTTATTTATTTAAATTAATATATATAATTTATTTTACGTAATTATATGATATTTACATTGCTTTATGGGCTGTACACCAGGAGTTCAAATAGCATTTATTACAGGAAATGATATATCCGTATCTACTTTATCATTCCATATCTGTTACTATTCCATTATCTCTCTGCAATAGCAAAGAATTCACTCTTTTTTACTCTTTATAAATATTACTCTTTGTTGCTTTTGTTGTGGTTAGAGCACATCATGATATCTAGCTTCTGACCAAATTTTATGTATACAATAAAGTATTGTGAACTGTAAGTGCAAAGTTGTACAGCAGTCCTCTAGAACTTAATCATCTTGTAAAATTGAAACTTTATACCCTTTGAAAAGGAACTCCCCATTTCCTCTCCCACCAGCCCCTGGTAACCACCATTGTATTCTCTGTTTCTGTGAATTTGACTATTTTAGATTCTTCATATAAGTGAAATCATGCAGTAATTTTGTGACATGCTGCTTTCACTTAGTATAATTACCTCCAGATTCACTGTGTTGTTGCATATGGCAGGATTTTCTTATTTGCTAAGGCTGACTAATATTACATTCTATGTATATACCATTCTGTATGCATTTATCCATTGATGGACATTTAGATTGCTTCCATATCTTCAGTATAGTGAATAATGCTGCAATGAAAGGGCAGGTATCTATTAGAATCCCTGACTTCAATTTTTTGGATATGTACGTAGAAGTGGAATTACTAGATCATATGGTAGTTCTGTTTTTAATGTTTTGAGAAACCTCCATATCATTTTTCATAGAGCTGTGCCATTTTACATTTTCACTGACAGTGTACAAGGGTTCCAACTCCTCTACATTATGGTCAGCATTTGTAATCTTCTGATTTTTTAATAACAGCCATTCTAGCAGGTGGGAGGTGACATTTCATTGTGGTTTTGATAAGCATTTCCTCAATAATTAGTGATGTCAAGCACCTTTTCGTATACTTGTTGACCATTTGTTTGTCTTCTTTGGAGAATTATTTATTCAAGTCTGTTGTCCATTTTTAAATTGGAATATTTGGTTTTTTGTTATCAAAACAATCACTATCAGAACATAGTCATACTTGTATTTTATATTTTCTGCTCTAGGTCATAAGTTCCTTGAAAACTATGTGCCATGCACCATTGAATATCCTAAAATGTCTCATTTTTAATTTTGGATATTTTGAAAGGAAATAAAAATATAAGTTATATTACAGAACTGATACTAAAAATTCTAAACAATGAAAATGTTGATGATACATTTTTATTAGATATTTCATTATTAACTGTATGATAGCTAAGAATAAACCATTAAATACTGCCTTTTATAGTGTCATTCTTCCTTTTCATTTATATAAAATTCATATTCAGTACAAGGCAATAAAAAATTACCCCTAATGTAAAAGAGGAAATGATGTGCCTTTTCAGATGGAAATTAAATTCCTATCTGGGTTATTGCATATTCAAGTTAATACACATAGGGAATTAAATAAGGTCATTATGAGACATTTTTAGCAATATGCAGATGTTTACTAAAGAATAGGCTAAGCAATAAGATTTTGTTTAGAAACACTAGAGCAGTGATTAAGTGGATTAAATCTTTAAGAGTTATAATAAATCACTCCACTGTATTTTAATGTTTTAACTTTAAACACCTCTGATTAACTAGAATTACTTGTTCACTTTGAGGAGGTTAATTGTTAAATCATGTTGGAGAATGGTTTATGTACTTTGAATTGTTGCCTAGTCTAAATTAAAATTTAAAAGTCACCCAGAGAGATTCAGATGCCTTCCTTTTACATCACTTACTGTTCATCTCATTTCCTTAGACAATCCCAATTCAGCAGAAACAAAATACGTGCACATGCATACACTATTTCCTTGCTGCCAGCATTTAAATGTCTCTATTTTATTTTAGTGTTTGTAAATTATTAAATATGCATTACTGTATATAGATCTAGAAGCCACATTTCTAAGTTTTATAATTGTCACCATATTTTATCTCATTTTGTATGTTAAAACACATTTAAATTTGTTTAGTAAAAAGACTCGCATTGACCATTTTCAAAGATGACTTCTGCAGCTTGTGAGCTATTCCAAATGACTGATAGAACACATTTAATAAACAACCCCCATCAAAAGTGGTATCAAAGGCATTCATAGAAAAGTGAATGTGAAGAGACTGTTGAGGACTGTAGGGTTGATAATGAGTACTAAAGGAAAGAATAAGGCCTTTTCAACTTAATTATCATAAGATAACCCAGGTAAATATCCCATTATTGGGAAGACAAACCAAGGTTGGATAAACTTACAAATGATATAGAGACAGGAGATTTGACAGTATTTGCTTTTCCTTATGCCTTCTTCATACTAAAAAGAAGTAAATATTGAAGAGTGAGTCTTGAAGTGGGTCGGACTATACGTTTTTTTCTGGCTTTAGCCTTCTTTCATATAAGGCTGGTAGCGAGACTAAAACCTTACTAAATACCCAGTGTCTTGAGAGAGTGGGTAAAGGCAAATCCTGGGCATTATTTAAGCAAAATTAGCAAAAAGTTTCCAGAGTAAGAGTTTTTCTGGTACCCAAGATTCAAAATAGCTTGAGGCCTCTCATGCTGATGCTTCTGCCAGACTGACTGTTGTGGCCCTATACAGTGAGTGTAACCAGGAAAGAAATCTCATTATTGGGTAACAGACACTAGGTAACACAGACATCAGTTGATGAGAACCCATAATGTTTAACTGAAGTGCAGGTAAAGTGTTCACCTCTGAAAATATGCCCAAATTAGCGGCTGAGTTTTGTAGATCTTTACACATACAGTAAGAAGAATAAATGATGTACGTGCAACATTTTTTAAAGGTAATTTTTATGTCAGATCCTGAAATATTTCTATAATTTTATCAGTATTTTACAGGTGTTTTCATAAACACAATTTTATTTATAAAACATTTGAACTAATAGACTGGATTTGGACAAATAAGTAATCAGAAGATTTTTACGTTAGTAGTTCTTTACCAAATCTGCTTTGCCTCACACAGATTCTGGCACATAATAGGCACTGAAAGAATACATGTTTAGTGAATGACAAGATTCAAGCACATGCTCGAACACAGTTTCATGCAGCAGGGCTAATGCATATAAGAGTAGTATTTTTGTGAAAAAACTCATGAAAATTCTGTGATTACTATCAGTTTTATAACCTGTAAACAGTGAGTTGTGTTTAATTTAAATCACTTTACTTGGCAAAAATAACAGCAAGCATTATTTAACTTGTCATTTTAGTAAACAGGAACAGAATTATTTAGAAAGCCAAAGAAGTATTATAACTCTGGAATCAATAGACATTTAGCTAAAGAATATAACCATAATCATGTATCACAAACCATTGTTTGTGATTATTAATATTTGGTAGTACTTCTTTCATGTATTTTTCCCTGAGGCAGTACTTTTGCATTTTTGTAATAGTACTACAAATATTATTTTATATTCTGTTTTGTCCAGGTGAAATTTTAGTATAAGCATTTTAATCATTTTACATTTTTTGATAATGTTATCTGAGTAAACAGTATAATTAATAGTTGCACAAGTTTTCATGATTTCTGCATCAATAAAATCATTAAAAATTACAACTAGCCAAAAAAGGCACATAATATAAAAATTCTGCAATGTAGTAGAGGTTAGAATAGTTGATCTTTTAGTAATTGCTCATGGCAGTACTGTGCTTATGAATTCTAACTTGTGGGTTTGAATAAAAGAGGCAGAATAAAGTAAAGATCTCAGTTGTGATGTAAAGATATCATATAATTTAAAAACACATTTTATTGAATACTTACATGGTGTGAATAGTGGAGCCATTGACTTTTAATTGCCCACATTTTAATACTACACAAGACAAATTCTCACAAGTAAAAAAGCTGTGGCTGTCTGTGTGTGTATTTGTGCACACACATATGAGTGTGTGTACATGCATGTAAACATAATTAGGGGTGTAACTACTGTGAATGGAGAGAGAGAAATAATAATTTTAAGTGATTATTAAAAATAAGATGTGGTCCTTTGAACTTTATATATGTTATTACATGTTATACTCACCCAACTGTCCTCTTCTGACTGCAGTATGGGACACTCTGGAAGAGCCTATGTGAAAACCCAGTCATAACTCCACTAAAATCATAACATAATAAGCCCAAAGCACTACAGGTATTTCTTCCTGACAGGGTGTCAGATGCAAAGACAAAGAAATTGGACATCAAAAAATAATGTGAATAACTGTTTACTGAAATTTGTTGAAAAATGGCAGAAAGAAATTTCATTCACATACTACTATAAACCTTAAAATGAGTTTTTGTGTGTTTCTCTCTCAATATTTTTCTGATGCTGTAGCTGCCCTGAAATGTTTACATTTCAAAAATTTCCGAATTTTCTTCCCATTATTTTGAATGCTCTTACCGTTGTCCATATCCCCTTTCTTTTAGATCTATTTGTTGTTGTTGTTGCTGTTTTGTTGTTGTTTTCACCAGAGACCTTATCCTGACTTTCCAAAATAAGTCAATCAAGATTCTTTCAGAAAAATCTCAGTGTTTTGTCTCACCCTCTTTTCAAATTCTTCGGTGTAAATGCAAACTCCCCAATTTGGCAAAGCTAGAGTTCCTAGAGAACACAGCACTGGGGAGAAGAAAGATGTGACTTCACCCAAGTAACATTGTATTTTGCTACCAAACATCACCTGAACTGGTGAAATAAGCTGTTACATTGCATATAAATTGACAAAGGAGCCCACGGTCCCTTTTATTAGTATATTCATAATTGCATATGTATTATAATAGGTTGAGAAACCAGTGGCATATTGACAGCAAAAATGAAGATCTTTTTAGATAGTAAAAAAATGGTCACTGTGGAACATGGCAGTTAAATTGATGTTTCTAAGAAAAAAGTGAAATGTTCAAAAGTCTATTTGGTAATAAAATGTTTGTGTGAAATAAATTCAGGTTCCCTACTACTGCCCCAGTCATCTGATACTTTAGTAATCTGTTTTGTGCCTACATCTGAAGCAAATAATTTAAACACTGCCTAGTAATTAATACTTAGAACAATGCAAAGGAGCCATCACAGAAGTTTAAATTTTTTCTGTATGCTGTATTTAAAATGTCTGGTAAATAAATGGTGAACATAGAAACCTTCTATCTGAAAATTTGTTTTTACGATTTTGAGTTAAACTTATTTAGAAAATAATGAATGCACAATAAAATCTACTGTGAATGTTCTGGAAAACTGATATTTTATTCTCAAATTTCACATCTACAATTAGCACAATGAATCTAATGTACCAATTATATTTATAATTGTTTTCAAAATGTCCAGAACTACCTTCAGAAGTTTTAGTGAGGATGTTGTACTCAATATTGACATTTGAATTGGTTCAATATATGTTCTGAAAGTTAAATAATGCCACTGACATATATTAAACAATAAAATTACCACTTTTGGCTTATGTATCTATAACTTTGATATTACAAATAGTCTTCACACAGAATTAAGATTAAATTCTTCTTTATCTTTCCTAGATGTGATCATCAATTTAACACTGAAATGATATTCTTCAAAAAAGAATTCTTTCCCCCAAAATTTCATCACAATGTGAAATTCTGGCATTGATGGAAATCATACAATAGCTTTAAAATTGCTTCATGTTAATGGTATTTACTCTACAGGAAAATTTAAGCTTCATTTATAGTGTGCAGCCATTCAAAACAGAGTTACTTTGCCTACGCTATTAAAGTAATCATCCAATTTAAGAACATATCACTGTGAAGACACCATCTGGCATAATAGTATAGATTTTTAGAGAAAGCATAAAATAACATGGGTAATTTGTAAATAACCCTGTACAATGTTAAAAATTATCAGAAACCCAGGATATAAAGTAGGTATATAAATACATTATAGAATATTTCTTCTTTATTTAATAGAAATTCATTCTAAAATCTGTGTTTAAAGCAATGGTATATTTAAATAGAAAAAGGTTTAAATGATAGAAATTAAAAAAATATTAAAGGTACTACCATATCAGATGCATAGCAACATACCCCCAAATTTTGCTGTTTGACATGAGGTTTTTCTCGAACTTGAAGAAATTTAGTCATTTTATGGTTCAATATCAGCATATAATGATTTGCAAAATGTTTAAATTTTTAAAAAAGGAGATATTAAATCATGTATATTTGGGTTGAAATGTCATTTTATTTTAAGTAAATCATAGAAGTTACTTTTTGACATAATATAACTATAAATATTGAGACTAAATAAATATCTTGCTTGGATAGCAGCCTCATTATTTTATAGACACACATTTCAACCATTATGAGCTAGTATTTTGATTTGAAATCATAAGAATACAGATCTACTTTAATGAAAACATCTCAAGTAAGCTGTTTATTCGACGTGACTTGCTTATTGCTTTCAGTCTACGTATTGCTGTTAAATGCACATTTTTATCACTATGAAAACAGCAACTGTTTTTCATACAGTTAAGTAGCAATATTGTATAATATATAGCAAAACTGAAATAATTAGCATTAATATTTGCAGTGTTTCCAAGAATATTTTGGTCACTAGTTTGGCCCGCAATAATCTAGATATTTGGGGATTTCTATGTTCAAGAAAGTACTTTTCTTCTGTTTGAATACTTGTTATTGAAAGACAGATAACGATAGATGGATTTTTAAAATTTCTTCTATTTTTTGAAAGCTTAGTTGCCATGCTTATTTAAAAAGGAACATAAATTGCTGTGTACTCTTAGAAATTGATGAAGATCCTTATTTAATGTGGGACCTGTGAAGTTCATGCACTTTTAGCAGTTTTTATGTATTCCTCATAAGTTGTTGTTTATTCTTCTTTGTTTACTTTTACTTCTTCTCCTCTTCAACATCATGTATGAATTGAATTTTTGCTAAGCTATGTACTAGGAAAAGGCCTTCATAGTCTTGCCTCAAGCAGCTTGTAGTAAAAGAAACACATTAATAAAATGATGTGCTTAAATTCTTAAAAGATGGAAGAAGAAATAACAAAAGTATATTTATTACTTTATGTAAGTAAATGAAGTACGTAGAATATATGTATTTTATGCTCTATGTGAATGTATTTAGGCCTTAAGTAAAGAAGAAATTACAATTACTGCATTTAAAAAAAATATGACTTTGAAATCATAATATTTTCCCTAGAAAGCAGAAAGAGGGCAACATGGTTGTGATGAAATCACATAATAATTAAGTAAGGCAAATAAGCAGAGAGCCTCCCAACTCAGTAATCCATAGGAGCATGAGAAAGCTTGGAAGGATGTATGTTATATTAAATTTCCTGGGAAACAAATCAGAAAAAATACTACTACTGATATCAGTAAATTGCATAAATGATAGTCACTATGTTATTGAGCAAACTCTAGCTAAACATAAACTTTCTGCTGATTTCTGATTCTACAAATATAAATAGGAAATAACTCCACCCCAAAGGGTCTTCATCATCTAACAACAAAGAAGAACATGTAAATAAATGCATGCAATCTGAGCACACTGGAAATGTGCACCTAGTACATGGACAGCACAGATAAAGAAGGAGTGGAAGGATGGATAGAAGCTTGCCAGGCAGGTAGGAGAGTAATTTTACAAGTCGGAATAACAATATTTGTTGTTTTTGTTTGTTTGTGTTGTTTTTTAAATTTTCTTTTATTTTGTCAATATACAATGTGGTTGATTATTGTGGCCAATTACCAAAACCAAAGTTATAAAAAAAAGAAAAACATAAAATAGTCGCTTGTCTCTGTTATGGAAACTATTTTAAAAATTTATTTAATATGCAGTTATTCCCAGAAATATTGAGAAATTTTTTTAAAAATTACAACCTTTACCACCAAACATAGGATTAATATACAGTGTTTAGTTGCTAGGACTTTGGAATTACAGTTTTGCATTTTGATTCTAGCTTTGCCTGTTAAAAATAGGACAACCTTTGGAAATTTCTTAGGTTTTCTAAATTCACTTTTGTCTTCTATAAGATAGGAATAATAATACTTACATGTAAGGTTGTTGTAAGTATACATAAAGAGTGCTTTTGAAGTATATAAGAGTTAATAATTGTTATAACATATTATTGTTGTGAAGAACATATTGAGATCATAATTCGATGTACGTAAGCATCAGTATTACCTTCTCTATTTAATAAAACAAATATACTGTGCTTATCATCATGTATAATAACATTCTATTATATAGTGAATATAAATCTAATACGACTTTAACGTCAATTTGAGTATACTTCTACCTCCATTAATAATCTTCTACTGTTCGACTTTTAAAAATTAAATAGTTTTGAAACTTTTTATTGTGAAATATTTACAGATTCATAGGAAGTTGCAAAAATAGTACGGAGAGGTTCTGCATATTTTTCACCCAGTTTTCTTCATTAGTTGCATCTTCAGTAATAGTAGTATAATATTAAAACCAGACAATGACAAAGATATAAAGTGTGTGTGTGACTCTATGTCATTTAATTACGTGGGTAGATTTGTGTAACCACCACTGCAATCAAGACACAGTATTATTCCATCACCAAAAAAATCTCCCTAATGTTATCCCTTTATAGTCACATCCCCTTCGCCTGCCAACCATCTTGAACCCCTGGTAAACAGTAATGTATTTTCAATCTCTATAATTTGTCATTTCAAGAATGTTATATAAATGAAAATGTAGTATGTGACCTTTTGAGATGGGCTTTTTCATTCAGCATAATGTTCTCAAGATGTATCCAAGTTGTTCGCATCTATCAAAGATGATAGCTTCCTATTGCTGAGTGAGTATGCCATAATATTGAGGTACTAGTTTGCTTAACCATTCACCTGTTGTAGGAAATTTTGGTGGGTCCCAATTTGGAGTTATTGCCAATAATGTACATACTTGAGTGTGGACATAAGTTTTTATTTCTTTGGTGAATTCCCAGAAGTGCAATTGCTGGGTTGCATGGTATGTGTATTTTTGAAGTTTTAAGAATCTGCTCAACTATTTCCCAGAGGGTTTGTACCATTTAAAATTCCCACCAGCAATATATGAGTTTCTCCACATCCTTATCAGCATTTGTGTTGTCATCATTTTTTCAGCTGAGCTATTTGAATAGGTGTCGTAATGGTCTTAAGATATTTTATACAAATGAAATATTTAATTTCATAGAAATGGCTTTCTAAATAGGCAAGAAACACTCTTTTCAAGTAGAATATTTAATTGAAATTTTGAAAAAGATAATTATGCCATTAAGTTATCAGAGAATTGAAAAATAGGGAGAAAAAAGGTCTATTTTAAGTTAGAGAGTGGTAGGAGTAGAGTTATGTACTAGAGTTGAGAAACATTCCACACTTCCATGAGAAAACAAATAATTTCATCAATACATTTCAAGTATGACAATGGCAACATTTGTTTTAATGTTGAAATAACCGCTAATGTTACCTGTATTAAAGTCACGCCCATTATTCATCTCCCTGTCACACCACTCCAGCATTTACACTCATTATCTAAATATAGGTCTGAAAGTACACTTTTGTAAAAATACATAGTCATATCCCTTGGGTGAATGAATGTCTTAGGTTTGAGGAGAGTATATATCTGGTAACAGTTTGAATTCTATCGGTATTAGATCCATATTTCCTAAAATTTAGAAAAAGTGTCTATATACAAAACATAGTGAGAGAACAATTGTTTTTACTATAAAATGTGTTAATATAACATAATAGCAGTAAAATGTAGAAGTTAAGTGCTCTGGCATTACTAACATTGAGGAATTACATGGAACTGCAAAATAGTTTCCTTGGTAATTTAACTAAAGTAAATCTTATCTATAACTGAAATAACACAGAAAACATAACATTTTCTTTAAAAGAACTTTATTTTCATAACATATGTTAGCATTTCATTTAGGGTCTTATGAAAAGTGCCCTGGCATTTCTGTTTGTCTGAATAGCATTTCAGTACCTCACACATCTTGAGCATTATAAAATACCGCATTAACCTTTTGAAAAGAGCTAGGCATGACACAGAAGGTATATTTTTCCAGAAGAATGTATTATTCATTAAGTAAATAGTAGAAGCAATATGAAAGAATTGTCTGAGTACTAAAATTTAATCAAAGCAATTAAAGTCAAAGGTGTTAATATATTGCCAGACATATCAGAGTCATTAAATATTGTCAGACTCTTGCTACAGAAATGAAATAGACTCCTGCTTCAAGTACTCATCTGGTCTTTTATTATACCACATCATTTTTTATTAACTCTTGATGTCTAATTTATTCCAAGTACTAGTGTATAAGGTATTTTTAATTTTATATTATTTTTCTATTTTTTCTATTTGTAACTCATCCTAACTAATTATTTATTTTAATACTACTTTACAGATGTACTGTGATTATATCCCAGAGGCAATGTTTTAAACAAAAACATAAATGATTTTATATACCATGAAATTAATAATTTTTAGATCAAAAGTATTGCATGCAATGTTTTATGATTTAATAGTAGAAACTTGAATGCCAAACACTATACATATAATTATACTAAAGACTTTTCTTTGTAGTCGAATACAATGACTGGAATCATTAGTTTATGAGTACCTACTACATGTCACACCCCATCTTAGAAACCTTATATTCAGAACCTCACTTGAATCTAATTATTGGCATTTTGCAAATAAAACTCAGAGAATAACTTATCCAATCACATTCAACCAGTAAGTGGCAAACACAATCTGTGAATTGAGAATATATTAGACCCAACATTGGATGGTCATTGACTATGGACCATCAGATGCAGTATTAAGAAATAACAGTCAGAATACCCATACTTAAAAACAACACTGGCTGAGTACAGCTTGTGAATAAAGTCTTCAAGTGAAATACCTAGTAGTTAAAAAAAACAGAGGAAATTAAGAAAGTATTTAAATATACTGTTATTTATGGAGAGACATAATACATAATATCACCAGAAGTATAAATAACTTACTCAAAAAACTATTCTGAATGCCTAATATGAATAGGCATCTTAAGATACAAATATGAATAAAATGTTATGGAGGGATGCACGAAAGTTAGAGGCAATTGCCTACTTTGAGGTTTGCTGTATTTTGATGCTTTTAATCACAAGGATTGGGAAAATTCAGATCATTAACTGATAGAAATCAATTAATATGTATTAATGCTTCTGTGTTTTATCAGACTAGTTCCCAGCAATAGTCAGGAAATATCCATGTTGTTTCCATTTTTAAACCTGTGATTTCAGAGTGTATAATGAAGAAGGTTCTAGGACTTACACCTGGAGATTTCTTCCAGCCTGACAAACAGCTTTCCAAAGATGGGTGGTTTTCTGGTTTCTCAGTGCAGAAATCTAAGCCACATGGTATTTCACTTGTGATGCTGAGAGAAAAGTTTCTTTCTATTTTAAAATAGAGATATGAAAATAAGCCAGCAAATTTTCAAAATGAGATCCTGATTTAGCTTGCTTAAGAAAAAAATAAGATAATAACAATGGGTTAATCTCTTTTGATTTCCTTTAAAAGTAAAATTCTATATACCCCATTTTTATACACTATAGAATACTATCCCACCATAAAAATGAAGGAAATCCTGTCTTTTGTGAAAACATGGGTGAACCTGGAGGACATTAAGTGAAATAATCCAAACACAGAGAGACAAATAAAGCATGATCTCACTTGTATGTGGAGTGTAAAAAGGCCAAATTTCACAGAAACAGATGAAAAAATGGTGGCTGGGGGTGGAGGGATCAGGGAGATGGTCAAAGGACACAAAATTCAAGTCAGACAGGAGGAATAAATTCAAGAGATTTATCTTCCATCATGGTGACGACATTTAATAACAACATATTGTATATGAAGGTACTTGAAAAGGTTAATGGAAAATTTGAATTTAAAGATAATATGAATTTTTCCATGAACTTTTGAAGACCCCTTATATATGAAAATTGCTAAGAAAGTAGACGTTAAGTGTTCTTAGCACTTAAAAATAGTATGAGTATACGAAATAATACGTATTTTAAATAGCTTGATGCAATCATTCCACAAAATATACATATATTAAAACATCATGTTGTATTCTATAAATACATAAAATTTTTACTTCTCAATCAAAATGAATACCTTATTTTTTTAATAAAGTAGAATATTATTTTATGGAATTACAGTCTTACCCAGGAAGGAATATCTCATGATCTCTCCAAAAAACATATAAGTTTTAAAACCATCTTTTAAAATAGTCCATTTGAAATGTAATCCATGATTCCAAATCACTCAGTTGGTTTAGTTTAGTCAGCTTCTTCTTTTCAAAATTAGGTATTTTAATGTCCTCACTGTTATCTCTTGTAAGCCAGTTTACTCATCCCAAGTAATCTAAAAACCATGTTGCTGTGTAAATCATTGAGTGGAAAACTGGAAAAAATACATGTGTTCAGCTGATGGAAATGAGAAGCTTAATCAAATGTTGAATATAGACTGTAAAAATAATTTTGTTGCTGACACTTTTTCTTCAACTTTATGTATTTATATAACACTTATTACCATAGTGTCTAGATATCTTGACAAATGTGTCATGCCAACATAAAACACTATATTCTCAGCCAAGCCTATGTAAAACCATATGGCATATTGAGCTATTCGATAGCAAACACAAAAATAAATCACCCTGTGTAATTGGATACTGGACATTATTATTAGATTTTCTTAGTGGGACTTTCTTTTTACATGTCTGTCCTAAATACTCATGTACTTAAGATCTGTCATGGAAATTATTAGTATTGGCCCTGACTCATTATAAGTGATCAATAAATAGTAACTACTATTAATGTAACCAATACAGTTACCATTACCTGGACAAACTCCTAATGAGTTTAGTTTAGTAAAATTAAAATTCTGCTTAATTTCAGGAATTAATTCCTTTCTCTTCAATTTTAAGAAGTTCGTAGTTGCAGAAGCTTAAAATGTTTTCTAGGTAATTACTTATAAAAACAATTTTTCTTAAAGTTGTTACTACTTCTTTCAAAAGATTTTACTTCTGGAGTAGTTTTATATTCACAGCAATATTGAGCAGAAAATATAGAAATTTCCCATATACCTCTTGTCCTCATACATGCAAGCCTCCCCCACTGATAACATCTTCCACCAGAGTGATACATATTTTTTCAGCTGGTGAACATACATAGGCACATAATTGTCACCTCTAGTCTATAGTTCTCAATACAGTTCACTGTTGGTGTTATGAGTTTGAATAAATCTATAATGACATGTATCCTCCATTATAGTATTATACAGAGCAATTTTAATGCCCTAAAAATCCTCTCTTCTGTACCTATTTATTCCTCCTCTGGCCTAAACCCTGGCACCCACTGATCTTTTTACTGTATCCATACTTGTGAGTTTTACAGACTGTTACATTACTTTGAAGCACACAGTATTTAGCCTTTTCAGATTGGCTTCTTTCACTTAGTGGTATGTATTTAAGTTTCCTCCATGCCTTTTTGTGTCTTGATATTTCATTTCTTTTTAGCACTGAATTCTATTCCATTGTCTGGATGTACCACAGTTTATTTATCCTTTCACCTGCTGAAGAACATCTTGACTGCTTCCAGTTTTGGCAATTATGAATAAGGCTGTTAGAAACATTGATGTGCCATTTTTCTGTATGGACATAAGTTTCCAACTCTGTCAGATAAATACCGAAGTGCATGATTGTTGGATACTAAGATTATTTTTAGTTTGGTAAGAAACTGTCTTCTAGAGAGGTTTTGCCATTCTGCATTCCCAGCAGCAACAAATGGGGGTTCCTATTTTTCCACCTCCTCAGCAGCATTTGGTGTTATCACTGTTCTGAATTTTACTCATTTTAATTGCTGTGTAGTGGTATTATGGTGTTGTTTTAATTTGCATTTCCCTAATGACAGATGATGTAAAGCAGTTTTTCATGTGATTTTTGACATTTTTATATATTCTCTGATGAGGTATCTATTAATGTCTTTAACCCATTTTTAAAATTGGGTTGTATGCTTCCTTACTGCCAAGTTTTAAGAAAATTTTTTGTATTTTGATCAGTCCTTTATCATATATGTCATTTGCAAATATTTTCTCCTATTCTTTGAATTGTCTTTTCATTCTCTTGACAGTGTCTTTCGCAGATCAGAAATTTTTAATTTTGATGAAGTTCCGTTTATTAATTCTTTCTTTGATTGGATTGTGCCTTTAGTGTTGTGTCTAAAATTTTATCTCCATATCCAGCATCATCTAGGTTTCCTCCTATGTTATCTTCAAGAAGTTTTATGTTTTACATTTAAGTCTGTGATCCACTTTATTTTTTTTATGACAGGTGCAAGATCTATGCCTAGACTCATTTTTTTTTTTTTTTTTGCATAGAGATATCCAGTTATAATAGCACCATTTGTTGGAAATACCATCTTTTCTCCATTGTATTCCCTTTGCTCCTTTGTCAAAGATTAATTGACTATATTTGTGTGAGTTAACATCTGGACTCTCTATTCTCTTCCACTCATCTATTTTTCTCTTCTTTTGGCAACATCATACTGTCTTGATTACTGTAGCGTTATAGGAAGTCTTGAAGTCCGATAGTGTAAGTCCAACTTTGTTTTTTTCCATTATTATGTTGGCTATCCTGGGTCTTCTGTATCTCCCTATAAACTGCAGTTGTTGATATCATCAAAATAGCTTTTAGGAATTTTTATTGGGATTGCATTAAATCTATAGATCAAGTTGGAAGGAAATTACATCTTGACAATATTGAGCATTCCTACGCAAAAGCATGGGACATCTCTCCATTTACTTAATTCTTTGATTTCTTTGGTTAGAGTTATGTTGTTTTCCTTATATAGATATTGTAAATTTTTGTAGATTTATATTAAATATTTTATTTTGGGGGGTGCTAATGTAAATGGTATTTTGCTTTAAATTTCAATCTTCACTATTCATTTCTGGTATACAGGAATGCAATTAATCCTGTTCCTTCAACTTTGCTATAATTGCTCATTAGTTCCAGGAGTCCTTTTGTTGTGGTGGTTATTTCATCTTTTCTGCATTAATGATTATGTTATCTGTGGGGAAAAAAAGAGTTTTATTTCTTCCTTCCCAGTCAGTATAACTTTTACTTCCTTTTCTTGTCTTATTGCAGTAGCTAGGACTTCCAGTATGAGGTGGAAAAATAGGAGTGAGAGGGAACATCCTTGCCCTGTTCCTGATCTTAGCAGGAAAACTTTGAGTTTCTAACCATTGAGTATAATGCTAGCTGTAGGGTTATTGTAGCCATTCTTTATCGCATTGAGGAAGTTCCCCTCTATTTCTAGTTTATTCAGAGTTTTTCTCATTTATGAATGTTGAATTTTGTCAAATTTTTTTCTGATTCTATATGCATGCATGATTTGTTTCTTTAGCCTGTTGATGTGATGGATTTTATTAACTGATTTTGATTATTGAACCAGCCTTGCTTACTTGGGATAAATTCCACTTAGTTGTGGCGCATAATTCTTTTTATACATTGTTGGATTTGATTTGGCATAATTTTACTGAGGATTTTTGCATCTACGTTCATGAGCATTATTGGTGTATAGATTTCATGTTGTTTAATATCTTGGTCTGGTTTTGGTATTAGGGTAATGTTTGCCTCATGGAACAAGTTAGGAAGTATTCTCTCTGCTTATATCTTCTAAATAGATTATAGAGAATTGGTGTAATACCGTCCTTAAATGTTTGGTAGAAACACTGTTCAGAAAAAAAGACTATAAATGTATAGACTTGGATTTATCTTTCTAGGGTTCCCAGATTCAGAAGCAGTTGTAGCAGCTTATAGGAACTTTGAGGAACTAAAAATTCACTGCTATGTTGATGTCAAATTATCTCTGATGTCCTTCTATAGATAAATTGTATTATCTAAGGATAATAAGATGGTTACTGTATAAAAGCATTATAGTAAATCATAACATTCTTCATTTTTCATACATGATCAACAAAGCATTAATGTATTCTTTTTATTACTACCATTATGTTCCATTGGTTGCATTCACTTTCCTTTCTGCATCTAAAAGATTGGTGTCCAGTAACCCCACCTTTGGCAAGTACCCCAAATGATCATAAGAGCAACAAGTGGAGTTCAGGAAAAGATTCATTCTAAGATTCCAATGTAACTGTAAAATGATTTGTCCATGCAAAATTTGGCAAACACAATGTGTGGAACTTATTCTAAAAAAAAAAAAAAAAAAAAAAAAAAAAAAAGCAACACCTTTAAAAAAGCTTTGGGTAAAAGAAGAAACTGATTCTATTATAATTCTAATGTATGTTTTGGAGATATAACAAAAGAGACTAATTTCCCCAGGAAAAGAACAAAGAAAATAAATATTAATTTAACTTCAATTAACATGTTATAAAAGTACTTCATTTATTTATTATCTTTGCTTAGGAGCATCATTAATAATAATTAGCAAATAAATATGAGGTTGACATTTTACACATAACTTTGAAATTTGATTGTAGCATAAACAGTAAAGATTTTGACACGATAAACTTTTTATTGTGCTGACTAAACTCAAAGCTTGAGATATCATTTCAGCTAACATGATTATTTTAAAATAGTTGTATGAACATAAATTAAAAGTTTTATATCAATTTCATTAGGTTGCATTTGATCCTTGATTGTAATCACTATGTACATAGTTAATTATACACTCAAAAAAAATTTCCATTTACTCAATCACCAAATAGGAGTAGCAAATTACTCTGTACTTTAGTTACATGCTGATTTGAAAGACTTAGAGAATAGGAATATTTGCTATTAATTTCTTCCTTATGTTGTGTGATTACCAAAGAAGTTAGACTATTTCATGACCATTCTTTGTAGAAGTATTGCCAAATACAGAAATATGATATCTCCCCCCAGCACTCAATGTCCTTACACTTTAATCTTTCCTACTTTCGAACTTTGGTTTAGCCTTTTTCTCTCTGCCTGTATGCTTCAGCTCTTTCCAAGCCAAACATAATCAAATAATTTATATCTGACAATGATTAAAGTCAGTGCAGACATTCTCCAACATCTACTGTTATATTCAAACATACATTTTCTTTGAAAAATTAACTCATTTATTAAATTGGTTGAAATAGGATGAAACACAATTCTCTTGTAAGAAACACCTCTTATTATTCTCCTGTATTTTATCCAATGAAATGTAAAATTTTGTTCATGACTTGGGAAAGAAATCTTGACACTCATTCAACACTTGTTTAAAGTCAATATTTCAAGGGACTCATAGTCTCAAACTGTGCGTAATTAATGTCTCAGTCAAGTCATAAGTAGAATTTCATATTTGTTATATATTCTTAAGACATATATATTCATATTTGTTATATATTCTTAAGACATATATATTCATATTTGTTATATATTCTTAAGACATTCTTGCCTTCTTCCAGAATAAGGCTTGTGTACATTCTGCTAGAGCTATCAAATGTAATTACCAACAGGTGAGTGTTTTGTAGAAATGCCCATTTGATTCATGAGGTTGCAATAAGCAAGTTGTTGTAAGGGTGTTAAGAAGCACTAGTATCTCCATCATGATGATGCTTACATGGTCTGCTTACTGAACACTTTCCAAAAACTGCACTCTGATTTTCTGATGACTCTGCACAACATATCTCAAAACTCAGAAACCAAATTTTTTTATTTCCCAAGCATAACCAAAGATCAATTTTTTTTCCTCAAAACTCTGTTTCAACTATGATCAAGTGAAAGCTCAGGAAACTTTTTAAAAAGATGATATCTTTCAGAAATAGAGTTGGATTAGATGTTTATGTGTTTAGGGCAAGAGAGAGGAGTTTTCTATTAAAGTGTAATTTAGTTTGTAAATTTAAAAATTTAAGAAATACTTTATGAAAATATTTAGAAATATTTTACTTATTCCTATCTCGATAATTTTTATTTTATGAAAGGTTAAATAGCATCAGTAAGTCGGTTGGGGGGATTCCATCTACAAATACAAAGTATAAAAATTAATTAAGATTAGGCTAAACAATTTCTCTCCTCCACTATGACAGTTACTTTAGGACCTAGAGGAAGTTACTTAGTTGTTTCATTTGTAAATTAGATTAATAATAATACTTAATTCAGAAGTGTATTGCAAGGATTAAGTGATTAATGGAGATATTTATAAATGTTAGTTATAAAATTATGAAGAATATGGTTAAGGTAGTTTTAATATGTGTAAAGCTCAGGAACAATCTACAATACCACTTTCACTTTTAACACCAATCAAGAGTTCAGGAGTCCCCAAGACCACCAGTTCTGACACAAAATGCAACTTTAGGGGTCCCAAGACCACCCTCTATTTCAATAATTCATGAGAAGGACCCACTGGGCTCACTGAAGTCTTTCACGTGCACAGTTACAGATTATTTCATTAAAAAGAGACATTAAAATCAGCCAAGAGGAGAGATGTATGGAGCAGAGTCCAAGAAAGTAGGCATGAAGCTTCCAGTTGTCCTCTCCCAGTAGAGTCACAGACAGCACCACCTTCCCTGGCAGTGATGTGTGACAATACTCATGGACTATTGTCAACATGATAGCTCATGTAATCCTTGGTGTTTATCCCCTTTTTAAGGGCTCCATCACATGAACACGATTGATCACCCTTATAGCTTACCTCAGTCTCCAGCTCCTCAGTAGGTAAAGCTGATACTGTGTGACTCAAATTCCCTCCATAAATAACATTATTAAACCATCTGGTGTGACCCCCAGCTAAACAAACATACTTTTATCAGGCAGAACATTTCAAAAACTTATTATATATTACTTCCCAGTAGCTGAGAGCAAAGGACACATCTCTTTTGGGGCAAGGATAATTCATTAATAAACAGTATTGAAGTTCTGAATGCTAATATCAGTATTTCAAAACAAAAAGTCAGAGTATAGAAAAAACTAGAGGTAATATTTGCTGCTGCCTATTCTGTTAAACAGTATACAGTTTATCATAGGATTTGCATTGTGGTAAACTGGTCTTTTGTCTAGAAAGAAAATGTTGTGGCTTAATAGTTTCTGTTATGGTGTACAACTAATTAGAATTTAATTTGCCCTCTGGATAGCAAATGACATTTTTCAAATTATAGAGAAGCAATATAGTTTTCATTCTTTTCTTGTTTATAATAAGTGTTTTAGCATTTTAATTTATACGTTCAGGCTAATTTTAATTTAGTTTTATTCTATGTTGTGTTTTAGATATTGATTTTTATCAATAAGATGTAAAGCGTGCTTTTAAAAAATAGCATGGTTGGCATAAATATAAAGTACTAATTTACATATCATTTTGAAATAAGTAACCTTTCTTTTTAATCATTTAGTCTCAGATATGGTGTGTAACTATACAGACAGGTATTTTTGCCCATTCATTTCAATCATTCATTATAATAATAAGTTTAAGCAGATAAAAGCTGTTCTAGTTTTTATTCTGCATTGTTAAACCCGTGCAAGTATTTCAATTACCATAATTCTGAAAAAAAATTTATGGCTTACAATTCTAAGGTAATGTATTCTCTTTCTTGTATTCAATTTTTTTCTTTTCTTTTTTTTTTTTTTTTGTATTCAGATGAAAGTACCTGACAGCTGCCTTTGAATATATTTTGTAGGTATTTGAAAAGAGTAAAGTATAGGGCAAGAATGAAAAAGGATAGAACAAAGTTGATTCTGACAACCTATCGTGTGATAAGAAAGAATAAGATATTTTTGTATATTACATGGCACTCAGATAAAAGTAGCATTTACCTGCAGGTTTTTTTTTTTTTTTCATTTTGTTTTGTTTTAAATTCACATTGAATTTCACTTCCTGTGAAAGTAATTGGTAGCCACTTGGTCAATAAACATTTATTGGTCACCTACTAGTTCCTAGTATTGTAGTGGAAAAAAATACATAGAAAATGTTCCCAACTTCTGAAACATGAGTCTATTATGAGCAGATATCAAGCAACTTGGTGAAAGTGAGCCACACTGAATATAAATAGAAAGTATCCTATATCTCTCAGTTCCCCATTTATGGGCTGCTACTCTCTGTCAGTGTGTTATTATTGAGTCTGTTTTTGAAGGCTTTTCTCTTCCAGTCACTGAAAATTTCTAGTAAGAATCTTTGCTGCCTTGTTTGGAGATATAAGCTATGGTTGGCAGAAGAAGTTTTTTGTCTCATTCATTAATAATCACCTGACCTTGACATGGCCTAGGCAGACTCTTTATCTGCTTATTTTTACCCTCTTCAAATCACCACATTTAAATTTTTTCCAGTCTTCCCTAGCTCAGTAAACAGCACCATTATCCACCCAATTGTTCAAGCCTAAAATTTCTAAATTATGCTCGATTCTTGACATGCAACATAGGAAGTTCTGTCAACTCTACTTCCAGAACTTCTCCGGAATGCATGTATTTGCCTCTGCTTGTATCTAACCGAAATGATGTTCTTGACTTACTTCTCCATACTGTTTATAACCGATGCCTCATTGAACTATGGTTGTGTACACATCTGTTTTGATCTCTGGATATAAATGACAACCTAGATTCTTTTCACACGTGGATCTTTCCAAGTGACAGGTGTAACCATCTATATCTATTATTTTAATTTTACTTGAAGCACAATGATATTGAAGTAGAAGAAAGAGGAAGAATGTTAAAATCACAGAAAAGAACATTAAAATTCAAAATAAAACTTCATCACTATAATCTAGTACATGCCACCATATTTAATAGGCTCAATACATACAAAATTTTTAAAAAGAATGGGTTTCACTGTTTCGATTTTTCACACATAATGCTAAAATATTAAAATTAGAGACTCCAAACCTTAAAATATTTAATGATGGGATAGTGTGTGTATATCTCTACTTAGTTTACTCTTAGTGAGATTTCTTCTCATTTAGATAAGCAGAATAAATTGGAAATGCTGCAAATTGGATGAGAGTGTTTTGAGGAGCAATATGAATAACATTTAAAATAGGCATGAATTATAAAAGCCTAAGGTGAAGTTAATTTAGTAGCATGCAAATTAATTAGCTGTCTAGGGAATCCTGTAAGTAATATGTGGTCATCATTCTATTGACATCATATACTAGTTCTAGAATTATATGGTAATATGTTATGATAAATTAATATTAAAATGAATTCATTTAATGTTACTTTAAAATATTCACTTACTAATGAGAATAAATAACATAGGAATTAGAGAACTTTTCTATTTTAGCTCTACCATCTCTTAGCCATGTGAGCCCAGACAAATGTCCTAACCCTAAAAATCCTAACTCCTGAAGTGATGGGTTAGGAAGTAGGACCTTTGGAAGGTGAGTAGACCAGGAGGGTAAGCCCTCATGAATGGAATTAGTGCCGTTATAGAAGAGGTCTTAGAGAAACCTTGTCCCCTTCAGCATGTGAGGACACAATGTGACGCATCATCCATGAACCAGGAAAGGGCCCTCACCAGACACCAAATCTGCTGGCACCTTAATCTTGGACTTCCTAGCCCCCAGAACCGTGAGAAATAAATTTCTGTTGTTTATAAGCTACTTAATTAATGGCATTTTATTATAGCAACTCAAACAGACTAAGAATATTTTTAAAAACAATAACTAATACTTGGGTTGTTAATACTTTTCTGTTAATAAAAATATTAAAATTCCAAGTATTAGTTTACAACTGTGTATAAAATTGAATTAAGGAACTCCAAAACAAAACTGACTCTTTATTCTGGACATTATCTATCCAACAAAGAAATGTTCATATAAATATGCAGTTTATTTTTTATAGTTAACTCACAATATGATTTTTTAAGTAGATTTGTGTTATATGACCCAAGTTCAAATAATCATCTGGGAGGAAGAAAAAATAAATTCTTAATATCTTGGGCAATATAGTCTGAAAGACCTGGATTACAATATTGTGTCTGATATTTAATTGGCTTTTGACCACAGGCAAGTTGTTAACAAATCTATTTGATGGAAAAATAACTTTATAAAAACATTGTTGTTTTAAGGTTTGAGTAATTATATAACACTTTATATTACTTATCATCGTGCCTACTACATAAAAACATGCTTAGTGTATTTAAGTTATTTTTATATCAGTGTAGCACAAAATAGAGAGCATATACGATATCCAGTATTTGCTATAAAATAATAGCCATTGCTATTATTTTACTGTTATATAATAGCTATTGCTATTATTTTATTGTAAAATGTAAAACTATTGAATCTGAGATTATGCCTTAGATTTAAAGAAAAATCATAAGATTAGAACAATCATGTGCATGAATTCTCCATAAATATGAGTTTTGCTGAATAATTTGTAATGCATACTAGCTAATATAATTAGTATTAAAGACCAATTAGAAGATTCATAAGTTTTTCTGAAACAACTACTTGCTATTTTAACATTCCTATTTAAGTGAAATGTTCTACTCACATGTTTTTTCAAGAATGTAATTATCATTATCCCTCAGGGATTATATTTAATAAGTTATT
This sequence comes from Cynocephalus volans, assembly GCF_027409185.1. Classification (NCBI taxonomy): domain Eukaryota; kingdom Metazoa; phylum Chordata; class Mammalia; order Dermoptera; family Cynocephalidae; genus Cynocephalus; species Cynocephalus volans. The sequence continues at coordinate 251,400,883 of NC_084460.1, forward strand.
TGTGTGAGATGTCAAGAACAAAAGCATAAAAACCTAATTATATATAAAAAAAATCCTTCAAAAAAATTTACAAACAGGACATAAACTCATGCATATTTAATTTTTTCTTCTCTTCTCTAGGCATTAACAAATATCCCATTTTTAGAATAATGTATTTACTTAACACAGATGTAGAGCTGATGTCGGAAACAAAACAGATTACTTGGATCATAACTTCTTATGGGCAAGAATCATGTCTTAACCATGTTCTGCCCTTATGTCCTAGCATAATGCTTGTGAAAGACTAAATAATGGAAAATGTTTATTGGATGAATTAATGAAAACAAGGAATATAATCAGTGTATACATATAAAATATCAAATCGTGCATGCATTATCGAAAGTATATTTGGTATTTTTTATGTCACAATTACAAGAAACTTTAATTTTATTAAATGAAAGTTTTGTTCTTGTACTTTAGTTAATCAGGCTTAATTTTTGTTTTCCCCAGTCAGAACTGTGAATCAAAAAGGATGCATTTTTGATTAATCAACCTGAGATGGTTTTCAGTTCATTCCAGACAGTTGCTGAAAGGATTGCATGCTTTACTCAAAGCTTATCTGAACAGATTCAAATCCCTCTTCCAGAATCACATAGGAATACATTTTTTTATAGCCTTCAAGATAATTTCAGTATTTTCTCTTTGTTTGTTCATGATTTTTTGAGCCAGTTCAGCAATAATGTAAATACATAGGAAACAAAATACAAATGCATTTCAGAAAATGTTTGTAACAGAGAGGCAACTTTTAAATCTGTAAGTGTTCTCAAAATAGAATAAAAAAATTTGTCTTATTTTTTCAAAAACATGTTCAAACAAGTATGTTTATAATGCTTTAAATTTTATGTTTACAATAATTTTTACATGTGCAATAAATTGATCACACCTTTACATATTTCATAAACAATTTACTTTTCTTTTATCTAACGTAAGTAGAAATGGAAAAGGTAATATATCTTTAAATAGTTTAAAAACTAATAATTTCTTATTTATTATAAGCATATGATATTTCCATATTAGATAAAATGTGCCAGTAAAGATTTTGCTAGTTATGTAGTACCTACATTTAAATTTATATGCATCTGTGTTATATTTTAGCAGTATAATAAATAAGTATAGCTCACAATTTTAATGATTTATTATTGTTATTAAACTCTGGAATAGATCAGCCAAAAGGAAAAACTTGAATTCTCTAATTCATTGTTTTATAAGATTTCTTATACTTCATTGGCTTCATAGATTCCATGGAAGTTAAATGATATTGTAGTCAATAAAACTGCTATCGTATTTAGCTTTCACTTGAGATTCTTACCCATTGATTACATTTATATTAAGTAACTCTTGCAAAATATTTAAAATCCTCTAAAATTATAAAAATGAATATAATTCTTATTGTTGTCAGAACGTTTTATTAGGAGTTTTATAAAGACAATTTACACTTGTATACTTATTTAGTACTGAAATTGTTTCTAATAGACAATGGTCTCTCAGGAAATTTAAGTTTGGGGATTACTGAAGTTAGGTAGAGACTGTATAAAATATGCTGTTCTGTCTTTGTGTTAAGTTTTTATACTTCATACTTTTTTGTGTTGACTTTTTAAGTTTTGTATTTTAAATATCTCAAGGTCCAATATCTTAGCTTTATTAATTTCTTTAAATGATTCTGTAAACCAGTGTGAATACATCATAATGACGGTGAAAATGATCTTCACAATCAGCATGGCATAGTTGAGTGGCCGGATTCATCTTAAGTATTATTCAATAGGCAATGGAAATTATTTAAGTCTTAAAGTGAAAATAAATGTGTATACTTCACTATGTCATTCACTATATTATGCCTCATTTGGAAATATTAATTGGTTTTTGTTTGTGATAAATTGCCATTGGGGACATGGATGGGGCGGGTCAAATCATGGATACAGAAATATATGGTTGCACTAATCTTTTTGTTACTACTTTATTGAAGTATGACTGACATACAAAAAGCTGCACATATTTAATGTATACAACTTGATGAGTTTGGAGATTAGTATATAGCTGTGAAACTAGAATCACAATCTATTTCATAAACCTATACAATAACATCCAAAAGTTTTCTCCAACCCTCTTTATTTATTATTATTGTTACTGCTATTTTGTGATAAGAACACAACATGAGATCTTCATAAATTTTTGAGTATATAATAAAGTATTGTTAACTATAGCGCTATGCTGTATAGAAGATCTCTAGGAATTATTCATCTTGTATACCCGAAACTTTGTACCCTTTGGCTAAAACCTCCCTGTTTCCTCCACCCCTCAGCCCCTGGCAACCACCATTCAGTCCTCAGCTTATATGAATTTGACTATTTCAGATTCCACATAGGTGAGATTATACGGTGTTTGTATTTTTGTGTCAGGCTTACTTCACTTAGTATAATGTCTTCTAGGTTCACCCATGTTGTCAGAAATGGCTGAATTTCTTTCCTTTTTTCTTAGGACTGGATAATATTTCATTGTATGTATATGTCATATTTTATAATGCACTCAACCATCAGTAGAAATTTAGGTTGCTTCTATTTCTTGGCTGTTGTGAAGAATGCTACAATGAACAATGATCATGGGAGTGCAGATATAACACTGAGGTCCACAATGAAATATCACCTCACGCCTGTTAAAATAGCTATTGTCAAAAAAAAAAAAAAAAAAAAAAGATAGATGTTGGCAAGGATATGGAGAAAAGATAATCCTCATATACTGGTGTTGAGAATGTAAATTAGTTCAGCCACTATAGAAACAGTATAGTTGCACTAATTTTAATATAAGGTGGTAATTTTACTGGGGCAAAAAGATGGTGGAGTGGAACATTACAGTAAAATTATATATTATATTGATTAGGAGGAAGTGAAGATTTCATGATTCTGAACTTCTGCAACAGGAGATTAACTAATGCTAACACAATGATTTGGTTGGGGTTTTTGTATTTTTCTTTGTAGTTTCACACTTGTTTAATGTCGGATTTCCTTACTTCAAGAAAAAAATATTTAAAAAATTTATGCTAGTTATAAATCTGGGGAATGAAGCTGGAGAAGTTTGCTCTTCAAAGCAATAGGCTGGAGGGCTGCTCCTTCCATGCTCTCCTAAAGAAACTTAGACACGGCCATACATGTAACCTAAAAAACAATGCTGGATAATGCATCACAAATACACGTATCATACTATTCACTTAGCTCTGTGCAATATCAATCTCCTCATAAACTTGCAAAAATGCAGTTCTGACCAACATTTTAAAAATCTTGTGGTGAAAGCAGCTAACTATCAGGAACTAGGCCTAGGATTGCAATTGCCTATCTCGGCTGTCATGTTATACCCCACCGCTGCCACTCTGTATTCTGTGGTTGGTATTTAATATATGGCAAATAGATGTTCTAACATTCTAGTATTACCTGTAGCAGTAAAAACACTTGTGGTTGTTCATTGGATAACTCAGCAATGTTAGCAACTTGTCCTTGAACACTGTCCTAGATCCAATTTAATAAACCCCAACCTTATATTGACATAAATTTTAAAAAGGTATATGATGCTTAGAGATGAAATTATCACAGAAGCCTTCATGAAGGAAATAGGTTTTAAGCTAACATGTGGAGCAAGAATAAAATTTTATTGTTCTTCCTTGCTAAGTATTCCAAGACTAGGGTTGCCAAATGACCAAATTAAAACACAAGATATCCAGTTAAATTAGAAATGTAGTTAAACTATTTTTTTTTAGTATAGTCACGCACTGCATATGATGTTTTTGTCAACAGACCGCATGTGATGGTGATCCCATAGATGAGAGTAGAGCTGAAAATTTCCCACAAGAAAATTCACAGTGAAGAGTTTAGCAGAAGCTTTTGCAGACCTCAACAAGCTTCTTAAAAAGTTTGAAAGCATGAACCTCAACACCAAAATGTGTTAATCAATGGAGAGGAATATTCATAGTGCATTATCTGCTTACAAGCAAATCTATGATGAAAAAAGGAACAAACCAAACAACTCCTCATGGACATATTTCTAGAAAGAGTTATGCCTGTTCAAGAAGATCCTCAGGCAGGTCCTTCAGGAAGTATTCCAAAAGAAGGGATTGCTATCGAAAGAGATGACAGCTGCATTCCTGTTATTGCCCCTGAAGACCTTGTAGTGGCACAAGATGTGGAGGTGGAAGACGGTAACGTTAATGATACGGACCCTGTGCAGGCCTAGGCTAATGTGTGTGTTTGTGTCTGTTTTTAACAAGAAGGTTTAAACAGGAAAAAATAAGTAGAAAAAAGCTCATAGGCTAAGGATATAAAAAAGGAAAATATTTTTGTATAGCTATACAATGTATTTTAAACAAGTGTTATTATAAAGGAGTCAAAATTTTAAAAAAAATAATGTTCAAAAAGTAAAGTTACAGTAAGCTAAGGTTAATTTATTATTAAAGATCAAAAATATTATTTTATAAATTTAGTCTAGCCTAAGTGTACACAGTCTATGAAGTCTACAGTAGTGTACATCATGTCCTAGGCCTTCACATTCACTCACCCCTCACTCACTGACTCACCCAGAGCAGCTTTCAATTCTGCAAACTCCATTCATGGTTAGTGCCCGATCCAGGTGTACCATTACTTATCTTTTGTACTGTATCTTTACTATGCTTAGATACACAAATACCATTGTGTTACAATTGTTTACAGTATTCAGTACAGAAAGAGGCTATAGTGGTTTGTAGCCTAGCAGCAATAGGCTATACCATATAGCCTAGATGTGTGCAGAGGGTTATAACATCTAGGTATATTGGTCCACCATGTAGGTATACCATCTAGGTATACCATATAGGCATTTGAGTAGGTACAGTCTGCGATGTTCTCACTATGACAAAATTATCTATAACCACGCCTTTCTCAGAACTTATCCCTGTCCTTAAGCAATGCATGACTGTGTAAATATATCCCAAATGTTGCATGGGACATATACATTGTATCTGTATCTATCTATCTATCTACATATCTAACTTTCTATGTTTATATTTATAATCTGAAAATAAAATTTAATTTAGCATACTGTAATTTTACCTGGGAACATGACGACATAAGCTTGATCGGTTTAAGAGTGTCCCCAAGATTCCTTACCTTATATCCTTTTCCTGGGATGTGTCCATGGCTTACTTCAGTGAACTTAGTTGTTCCTTCTATGCTAAATATTGGAAAAAACAGCTTTGGTGGATATTGCATGGCTCAGTTATAATGTTCCAACTTAGCACATTTATGCACAGTAATAAATTTTATTCACTTATAGATCAGTAGAAATATGTGAAAACTCTTGGGGCTGATAATACCAATCTATGAAGTTTATGACTGAAAAATTTATATAATTTCTGAGCTCACTTATATAACTCGTTTATAACCTTTTCTCCACAAGTGTCTAGTGCCTATCCCATGACCATTGTTCCTGTTTAGATATTCATGGTCACTTACTCATAGGTTCGAGGTATTCCCTATTTCAGCTATTATTCATTTGTCTTTAAAAAAATTTTTTTTTGTTTGAATGAATGGCAGAAATAAGTATTTTATTTATCCTATACATGAAGGTAGATATCTTGGATTGACAAACATCAAAGAGAATATTTTCATGCTTTGACTTCACTTTTAACTATATCTTTATTATTGCACTTGGTGTGCAATATTACACACATTTATTTAGGTATCCATCTCTCCTACTACAGTGTGAGCTTCTCAGCTTGGAAGACTCATTCATATTTATTTTTTAAGTCTTATTTCCCTTAGTTTAATATCATAGAATAATCTCATGTTCTTGGAAATGCCAATAGTGGTAATAAAGAGGAGAATGATTTCAGTGTTAACAAGGACACTCAATTTACATTAGGACAATTTTGGAAGATGAGTCAAACTTAGTCTGTGAAGTTGTCTTCAGACACACAAAATGGCCCTCCATTCTCTAGGGAAGAAAAGACTGTTATTTATGATGTATGAGCATATTTGACAGTGGCCTAATACTGGGAAATACTGTTGACCTACTAGAAAATATCAAGGCTCCTTCTTAGGACTGAGAATCAATTTTGGCCAACTTTTTATATGTGAATCCTTCCTATGAACAGGGTACTTGTCTGTGCCATTTCCTATGAATAGCTCACAGGAGAATTACCTAACCCCAATAATGCACTTAACTGTGCTTCTAAGGCAATCAGGTTCATATTTTATATTTTTCAGCACATTTGTTATTTTTGTGTGGTGTTCTCCACATATTTGTTAAGCTGTGGAATGAACTCTTATGCTTCCTATATTGTAACTTTTTTTCCTCCTTCAATTTAATTGGGGATTTCAGGAGGCAATAAAAATGGGTTTGTTACTCTCATTGTGTTTTTGAAAATTATAGATGAGAGGTATAGTGCTGGGGTTTATGGATTTTTTCTTTTTGATAGAGAGCTACAGATTTGTGGATAAAGTAAATCTTAACACACCTGATTCTTAGCAATGAGTATTTTAAAAGCACATGTTAATGTAAAATAATCAGTTCTTGGTGCACTTGCAAAAAATGTGTATTTCTTCAAATGCATTCCTAATTAGTTGCTTTGTTTCAGAAGGACCTAAAACACTGTAACTACCAGATTTTTTCTGAATTCTACCCCTAGAATAGGAGAGAGTATATTTGAAACAGCACAATATTCATTTTAATTTTGTCATTACATCTCAAAATATTTACAGTTTCTTCATAACATACAAATAATTTATTTAATGTTTAACAAAATATTACTTAGATTTATTGTATTTAACCCTTACAAAACAAACTGTGTAAACAAAGCACATATAGGCCCAGGATATACACTGGGCCAATGTAGTCAAAATGTGCTTTTGTTTACAAAGATTTTTTCTCCATTGTTATGAGTATTTATTTCCTACTACTGTCTTCTAATTCAACAGGTTTTCATATTATAATCTTTTTCTTCTTAGTTGAAGCTGTGTATTTATCATTTAATGAAAATTTTATTAAATTTGCTTAAATTATATGTAATGAGTATGTTTCTGTAATTACAATATTTTGAGCTTTCACTATTACCAGATTTATATACTTGTAGGATACCTTAATATATGTTATTATCTCTTAAGAGTTTCTTTTTATTTTTAGAGCAATGTTACTTTTATTCATCTATTTCTGGAAAAGATAAATATGATTTTTTTTTATATCTAGTATCCATAACACAGTGTTTAAACATTTTGAGAGTGTTTCCTCAAAATATTTGTGGAAAAATAGAATTAAAAAATAATGTAAATATTTCTATGAGGTTTTTGAAGTACCCTTGTATATACCAAGAATGAAATATTCATGGATTATGTGTACATTTTTAAAGTAATACCCCAGAAAATGATTAAATGATTTAATATTTGTATATATTTAAATGTATGTGTATTTGTGTGTGCGTGTGCGTGTTTGTGTGTGTGTGTGTGTTTCTTTCTCCGTAATTATATTTCTAACTTGGAATTTTTGTTAAACACAATACTCTTAAGTTTTTTTCTCTGCTTCTATAACTGGTATGTTGAATACACTAAAGAAAACTGGGAAATTAGGCAGTTTAGTGCCATAAAATTTATGATTTTAAAACTCAGCTCAGTTTTTATTCTTCCTAAAGAGCCCTTTTACGTGGATTTAACCAACTACTTTTCCAGTTTCCCTCAAAGCCTACTGTGTAAATGTTCCACAACCCCAAGATCTCTACTGAATTCTTGCTCCCTGATCTCTAGAGCAAGCATAAATATGCATGTAAGTCTCTTTCTGTTGGGGTTTTCCTGATTTTCTTGAAGGGAATTACACAAACTTGGAAAACCTTTGAAAGATTCCCCTTACTGTGTAGCTTTATTTTATTTTATTGATTGGCTCTTTTTATTTCTAAGATTGCAAAACCTGTAGTGTATTATTGCTTAGCATTGTTCAGAAAAGCTATCATAACTGAGAATGTTAAAAGAAAACATTGTCATGAGTTGTTTTAGACACTATTATGGGGAAATTTAAGATCTCTTTTGCATATTGCCACATATTTTTAAGGATTCTTAAAGAATTACATGGAGATAAATATTGAGCGTTAGTTAAATATGTCAACTTTATTGGCCTATAGTTTTCCAACATGAGAAATAAAAAAATAACATCAATTGAGATACAAATGAGGTCATATGAAAGTGTTCTGATGATGTTAAAAACTCATCACTAATGGCACTAAGATGTAAAATTGATATATAAAAATTTACTAATAGCATTTATTATTTACAAGTCACTATTCTAAGTGTTTTATGTGAATTTACTAGTTTAATTCTTTCAACAATACTATAAAGAATACACTGCTATTAATTCACTTTTCCAGGCAAGGAGACTAAGGCATGAAGAGATTAAGTAATTTTCCAAAAGTTTCTCAATTTATAAATAATAATGCTAAGATTTCAAGCAGTCTGCCTTTATAGCCATATGCTTAACAACAAAGTTAAAAAGTTACAGATAATTATTTTTATATATCAATTTTATAGAAAACATCACCAAATTATGCTTTCATTTACTTAAACTGATTCTGAAATTTTAAATAGTGAATTTTACACTCATTAATATGCCTCTATATGATGAAAACAATGATATGATACAATATATTATTAAAATAGAGTTTCACCTCATTGTGTTGATGAACCACAAATCAATAGGTATTTATACTTGCAACCTAAAAATAGAATTTAAGTAAAGTAGGAATTATAAATTTCACATAGTTAAAAATTTTTATTTCCTGTTTTATTTGTAATGCTTCATATTATGCTTATTTATATTGCATCTCCGCAAGAAAGTACTATAGTATTGAATTTTCTTAAACTTATTTGGCAGGGGATGTATAACCAGGCAAATACTCTCACATTATTATGTATGTACAATATTTTATATATATATATATATATATATATATGGAAATGCAATATATGTATTCATAATATAAAAGCTATAAATGGGTTATATATGTGTTATGTGTTATATGTTAACTATATGTAGTATGTAGTACAATATGTAGTAACATATATGGAGGTGTTATTGTTCTCCTAAACAGTGGGAACTACTTATTAAGAACAATATTTGTGATAAAAACTAAAAAATATACACACCTAACTTATAAAATATTACATTATAAATTTATTTATAAAACATGTAAAATTATAGCATGTTAAATGCAGTGCATCCTAGATTGAATCATTATGGAAAGAAAGGGCATTGGTGGAAAGACTGATGAAATGCAGATAAAGTCTGTAGTTTAGTTGACAGTAATATACTAATATTATTTAATTGTTTTAAAAATTGTACCATGATTAAGAAAGTTATTAACATTAAGAAAAACTTCTATAGGGAATACAGGTAGTCTGCATATCACCTTTGCCTCTTTTCTGTAAATCTAAAATTATTCCAAAAAAAAAAAAAAAAAACCTTTTAAAGGAAACAGAGTATCAGTACTAAACAGTGAATATTTCTATATTCAGGAAAAATAATAAATATAAATTAGCTAGTGGAATAAGGATGTTAATTGTTTTTTTTATTCATTCTCTACAAATGATATTATATGTATAGAACAAAATTAAAATTTAAAAGATCAGTATAAGTAATAATTTTATGTAATATCAAAATGAAGCATATAAGTACACATGTATATACACACATATAATTATTTTTCCATTGAAATATGTAGAACTCTCTACTGAGACAATAAAGCTAAGATAAATGTCAGATAATTTCACTTTGAAAAAAAATAATTTCCAACTTGTGTGTCTATTGGCAAGAGTCTTAGAAAGGCATAATGTATGTTTAAAGCAGAATTTAAGTGGGCATAATATGTGAATTTTAAGGAACTCTACTTTATACCCTTATAGTGGCCAAACATATTGCAACATTTCTTTAATATTGCACCATACGGGCCAGCTTGTGGCTCACTCGGGAGAGTGTGGTGCTGATAACACCAAGGCCATGGGTTCGGATCCCATATAGTGATGTCCGGTTAGCTCATTGGGTGAGCGTGGTGCTAACAACACCAAGTCAAGGGTTAAGATCCCCTTACTAGTCATCTTCAAATAAATAAATAAATAAATAAATTATATATATATCTATCTATCTATCTATCTATATATATATCTATATATCTATATATATAGATATATTGCACTATACAAGGTTTCACAAAGCCCTGCCCTCATTTCCTGTTTCAACAGAGAGACACTGTCAAGAGCTGGCTACATGTGGCAACATGTCTGAAAGAAAGACGACTGGGGTGTTACATGAATTCTATAAGAAGGACTCTGGAATGTTTTGCTTGCTTCTTTTAGATTTTTAGTTTTCTTTTCTTTAGGTTTTCTTTTCTTCTTTTTTTTCCCCCCTAGAATACCATATTGGTTGCCTGACTTCAAATCCCATAGGTCTCATCAAATGTGTGAGACCTTCTTTCCATTTTCCAAACCTCAGTGTTCTCATTTGTAAATGGTTTAACTTACTGCCTGATACATGGCACATTTGACAAGTGTTAGCTACTATTCTAAATTAAAACTGTATTTAATTTACACTTTTTGTGTCATATAACTGAAACTGAAATTTTAGTTGTGTTAATATCAAGTCATTAAGTAGGCTTTAGAGAGCCAAATAATGTTTTGCTTTTTGAGTTTTTGGAAATAAAGAAATACTTTATTGAAATACTTGTCACAAAACTTAAATCAAGTTTACTACCTCATCATATTTTACTTGAGGTATGTTTGAAAGTCAAGATATAAAGTTGGTTTGTGATTTCTATAGAAATTTTGACGAACATAAAAGTGGCATAAAGCAATTATGCATATAGGCAGGCATACTTGGGATATTTTCAGTCTGTCGGGTTTGCATTTTTAAAAATGTAGTAAGGCTTTATGAAAAAAAAATTGCTTTTCTCCCTGTTTTATTATCTCTTTCTTTGAATTTCAGGATACATTTTTAAATCAAATTGTGTTCAGCCGGATAATCCTCAAACCAGAAGCTTAAAGCTCTAAGTAGTGTTTTTAGGCACGTTAGTTTGATGTACAAAAAGTGATTAAAATAGCATTGTAAGGCAATACGGGGAATATAATTTAGTTCTAATAAAAGTCTATTCCAGTACATATTTTTTAATATAATGAGAAAACTGATCCAACAATTATTTATTAAGTTCTTTATGTGTTAGTCACTGTGCAAGGGGCTTGGAAGGCAAATAGAAGATACCACAAAATAACTAAACAAAATGAAAACAAATTCTCAACCCTCCAGGTATCACCACAGATGTTCAAATAAATTGAGATATTTTTAAAATACCACAATGAAAGCATGTTTGTGCACATAATGTCTGTGATAGATGTGTCTGAGATTGTTCGAGGGTGTTAAGGTCATGTCTATTAACTAGAAGTGAAATGGACTTTTGGGATGCTGTATGGGTGTGACAGTCTTACTGGCTCTAGTTATTCTGGGCCCCTGAAGAGGTTTTGAGACTAAAATTGGGAGACTAAGCTTCTCAAGGAGGCCGTATCCTCAATCTTTCTAAACCAATGAAAACATATTCTGTAGTTTATTATTTCCCTCAAACTGCTGATATTCAGCTTAGATGCTGAAAGAAGGATGAGGGAAGATATTTCTATCTCATTCCGTGATGTGTCTTTTCTTTTTTTTTCACATAGTTTCCTTCCTCATTCTCCATGTCTGTCTTCTTGCTACTCCTCAATGCACAGCCTAGCTTAGTGCTGATTGCTCTCTCTGCTTTGGATAGCAATGTTGAAACGGTATTTTTGCCCATGGTTATATTCATTCATCCAACAAATTTTTGTTGAGCATATACTATTTACTTAACATGTTTTCAGTGCTAGGAATGTGGTGCTGTGCAAAACACAATGCAAAAAATTCTTTGCATTCCAGCATCAAAATTACTACATCATAGAAGGCGATGCATGTTACAAAAAAATACATCGATCTATCAAGGAGCAGGATCTTATTTTTTTGTTCTGGCTGATATTTTCTCTATGTCACAAGGTATTATTTCCTAATAAGTCTAAAGAGTCTTATCTCCAAGATAATTTATTTAGTCAATTTTTTTCTTTGGCTTCATATTTATTTACTATTGAACTGGACATGACCGCTTAATGACAGAACTATTTAAAGACAGGGCTAGTCTTCTGTGTTGGAAGCCACAGCTTCTTTTTTACAAACTGTTTTGAGCAAGAGCCCCATAGGAACCTCCTAAGATATTAATACTCCATACGAATGATGATAGATTAATGAAAGAGCCATATCTTTTAAAAAACTATAAGTGTATTAACGAAGACACAATTATTCCCCAATAGGAAGTGACATATTTAGAGGGGAGAGAGACTTAAAAATAACTGGAAGATAGGTTCCTTAGCAGAATGTCCTGGGTGATTCTCTCAAAGTAAGGAATGCCAGAAGGTGTACATAACTATATCAAAGACAAAGTGTCTTCTGTGTGAAAGATCCTAATACACGTAAGATTTATCTATTTCATTGATAAATTCTTTTGTAACATAGGATCTAAAATCAGTTAAAACCTCCTATAGGTAATAGTTCTCAGACTATGTATCAAACATTTTAATCAAAAGTCTCTCAGAGAATGTCCTTTTGTAAAACATCGGTGCTAGATGACAAGAGGAAAGTGAGATATGATTTTTGCCAAATAATTTTGTCTTCTACTAGGAGAGAAAAAATTGCAAAAAGCTATTTATATAATACATGTACATGAAATGTGAATTAAAAGGAACATACAAGCAAAGAAGGGAAACATTAATTTGATCTGAGGTTTGATAAAAAAACTTTGAAGAAATAAGTAGGTATTTGAATTTAGCCATAAAGAATGAATAGGATTTCTACTGGTAAAAAAAGACAATTTGAGACTTTCATGATATCACATTATAAGAATGTCAACAAGTCATTGATTTTTCAAATTGTGAGCAGATGCAAAGGACTTTAGAAAACATACCTTTTGAGAAATACTTGAGGGTCTGAGAATATTAAACAAGAAGAGAAAACAATATTTCACAGCTTTCCATGCAAAGGAAGAAAGAGGTTGATCTTTCAGCTGGTAGGAATTAAATAGTGATTTAAAGCAAATAGATTTAAGCTCAAATATTGAATATTCTATCTGCATCAATCAGGGTTCTTATTTATAAACAATACAAACTGACTCCAACATAAGCAGAAAAGGAAATTAAGGGAAAGATAAGAGGTAGCTTCTAGAATTGTGCTGAAGAATGTACTTAGAAAACTGGCAGGAATGAAGAAAAACTGAGCAGCATAAAAAAGCCAAAGTCAGATGCCTAAACAGCTAGTTACAAGGCTATGTGGCAATGCTGCTGCTAGGCTTTTAGACAGTAAACTGCAGAAAACTCTCCATGGTTGACACTTTTGAGAAAAATTTCTGGAAACTTCTTTTATAGATGACTCCTTCAAGAATCAGTGACCTGTAGGTGATAGCATTTAACTCTCCAAATTTAGGTCAAGTGTATACTTGTCTTTTTTTTTTTTTTTTTTCTCGTGACCGGCGCTCAGCCAGGGAGTGCACCGGTCATTCCTATATAGGATCCGAACCCGCGGCGGGAGCATCGCAGCGCTGCTAGCGCAGCACTCTACCGAGTGCGCCACGGGCTCAGCTATACTTGTCTTTCAAATGAATGATGTAATATTTGAGTCTCTTGAAATTAAAATATAAATTAAAAAATAAAGATTTTTTAAAAATTTTATTTTGTCGATATACATTGTGGCTGATTATTGTTGCCCATCACCAAAACCTCCCTCCCTCCTCCCTCCCCCCGCCCCCCCACCAATGTCCCCTCTGTTTGCTTGTCCTATCGACTTCAAGTAATTGTGGTTGTTATATCTTCTGCCCCCCCCCCCCCCCCCCCCCCGGTTTCCATCTAACCCTAGTTAGAATGGCTAAAATCCAAAAGACTCTGAACGATAAATGCTGTCGAGGTTGAGGAGAAAAAGGAACTCTCATACATTGTTGGTGGGACTGCAAAATGGTGCAGCCTCTATGGAAAATGTTATGGAGGTTCCTCAAACAATTGCAGATAGATCTACATACGACCCAGCTATCCCACTGCTGGGAATATACCCAGAGGAATGGAAATCATCAAGTCGAAGGTATACCTGTTCCCCAATGTTCATCGCAGCACTCTTTACAATAGCCAAGAGTTGGAACCAGCCCAAATGCCCATCATCAGATGAGTGGATACGGAAAATGTGTTACATCTACACAATGGAATACTACTCAGCTATAAAAACGAATGAAATACTGCCATTTGCAACAACATGGATGGACCTTGAGAGAATTATATTAAGTGAAACAAGTCAGGCACAGAAAGAGAAATACCACATGTTCTCACTTATTGGTGGGAGCTAAAAATAAAGTTTTTAATAATTAAAATATATTTTGCCTTTTTGAATGATCTAATTTACTTGCATTCAAAATAGCTCCCATTTACTGATATAAGCCAATAAGCCCATAAATTTATTGTGTGTGTGTATATATATATGTATATATATATATATGATTAATGAAATTACTGAATGATATATAAAAAGCCAATCCTAAGTAGTATGTAAAATGTATATAACACATTTGTATGTGTTATAAATTGTACCAAATGCCCACAGGAGAGCAATGACCCAATAAAATAATAATTATTCACCTATTTCTCCTCATTACCCATCAATCATGAGTTTTTAATCAATTCCGCACAATTTGAATATTGCAGTTATTTCTAGCCAAGAAAGAAATGAACTCACAAGAGAATGAAATGACGCATGACTCAAGAGCATATAGTTGTGAGGGTCAAAGTTCCAAGCACATCTTTTAAATTGCTATGAAGGGAATCCTGAATTCTTTTGCTTCTTTTGAACCAGAAATGTTATTTCTAGCCATTTCACCACTAGAAGTTGTTAAAATTGTATTGTGTCTATAATTTTAAACATTTTCTATTCTGTCATGTGTATGAAATCATATCTTTTACCTAAATATTTCACAAATCTTTCCATTTATCTCAATTCTCATAGCTGCCAACTAGATGTAGGCTCTTACGGGTTGAATTGTGTCTCCCCCAAAGATATTTTGAATTTTTAACCCCCAATACCTCAGAATGTGATTTTATTTGTAAATAGGATCATTACAGAGGTAGTCAAGTTAAAATGAAACCTTTAGGGTGAGCCTTAATTCAGTGTTACTAGTGACCCTATAAAGGGAAATTTGAACACAGAGACAGACATACACAGAGGGAAGAGATGTGAAAACAGCCATGTGATGACAGAAGCAGAGATTGGACTGATATAGTTAGTTGCAAGGGAAGAAACACCTGTAATTGTTAGCCACTACCAGAAGCTGGGAAGAGGCAAGGAAGAATCTCAGAGGGAACATGTCTCTGTGACATCTGGATTTGAGACTTCTAGACTTCGGAACTGGGTGTCATTACTCTTGTTGTTTTAAGTCACCTAGTTTTTCATACTTTGTTACAGAGCCCTAGCAAACTAATGAATAAGACATAAGGCTATAACTATTTCTAGCTTAGATTAATGCAATACATGGCTGCCAGGTACTATTGTAGATGTTGTACCATGCACGATCCTAAGGGAAAAATGCACAGTGATTGCTGTAGCAATGTTCCCCTAAAAAATGTGCTCTGCAGAATTCACCTTGTATGTAAACTCTCGCTGTCTAAGCCTGTTGAAGGTAACTTTCCTCTGAATTCCAATAGGAATTTACACTTCTTTTCATTTATCAACCTTTATTGCATCTTATTTATGCATCTTTCTCCCTCACAGAGTTTGAGTTTGGTAAAGACAGGGACATGTTTGCCTTCTATAAGACATATATCTTGGCAATGTCAAAATTATCTATTTAATAAACAAGTGGCAATATCAATGTCTTCAGTTGTCTACCTATATCAGCTGCTTATTCTGGATAAACAAGCAAAGTTTCTTTTTAGGTATAAAAACCTACATAATATTATGGATCATAATAAGTAATTCTCTTCAAGGTCAAATATGTTAGGACAATGACTTCCAGAAAGGGAATACATTTTGAAATCAAGAAATTCTTATATTGTTGCAGTGGGCTACTGTGAACTTGCAGGGAGAGGCAGGAAACACCACGGCTTGTGACAGGAAACAGAGTTTATTGATATGCCAGCACCTGCTCAGCAGACTCTTGTCCAAAGGCTGAACCCCAAATGCAGTAGAGCTGCTATTTTTGCATCATAGCATTTCTGGGTTTTTGCAACAGGACAAAAGGGCTGATCTTATGATCTTATGTGGTTATAACTATCTCAGAGTGGATGGGATAATAAAAAAATAATTAAATGATGTATATTACACATGAAGTGCAGTATCTTCTTAGGCAATGGTGTATATTTACTGAGTTGTCCAAAGTAGGCAAAGAAACAGGGGAGCAAAAAATGTTTATGAAGCTATGATTTGATAAGATCTGTGTCCAACTAAGATGTCAGACAGGAATTATAAACAGCAGGATTTAATTGGGCTTAAAAACAGAAACAAGCTTCCCCATAAAATTTTTGAAAAATTTAGAAAATGTCTGAATTTCTAGAGTAATCAATAATATATGTGTGTATGTGAGGGTACTTGTATATGAGGGTACTTCAAAAAGTTCGTGGAAAAATTTGTATTGTCTTTCATTTCTATTTTTCCACGAACTTTTTGAAGTACCCTCATATATGTATGATATAGGGTTTACCAGGAAGTCAGAATA
Organism: Cynocephalus volans; assembly: GCF_027409185.1. Classification (NCBI taxonomy): domain Eukaryota; kingdom Metazoa; phylum Chordata; class Mammalia; order Dermoptera; family Cynocephalidae; genus Cynocephalus; species Cynocephalus volans. The sequence goes on from NC_084460.1 coordinate 251,417,708, forward strand.
TAGGGCTCCAATTAGAGGGGAAAAAAATGATGTTCATAGGCTAGTAAAACTTCTTGGTAATTAAAGTAAGATTGCTTGAGGAGATGTGGTTGACATGCTATTTTCTCATAAGTTAGTGTCATTATAAAGCAGATAATGTAAAATTAAGAACTCACCAGTTAAAAAGTGGAATAATTAAATCTATTATTGTAGTTGTGATAATTTATTTTTCAAATATATGCATAGTTGTACATGTTAACTATACAAAATAGTGTGATTTAAATGACAATTAAATTAAACTGTAAAAGTGAGTATATTGTTTCTAACTAAAGTAAATAATCCATAGAATAGGTATATTATCAAATTACATATAATTAATTTAAACAATCTTCAAGTAGAATATTAAAAAAAAGAAATGGCAATTTCTTGATACATGCTTAAATTTATACTTGATTTCCCAAAGGTTGTGGTTTCTCCTGTATCTTGATCAATGCTGTACTATTGATGAGGAAATAAATGAAGTCTACAAGGCTTACCAGCCGGATGTAATACAGCTTCCGATTATGGTTCTATTTCTCTGCTCTCACAGGATACACATTTTCTCTAAATATTACTATTATGACTTTCTCTCCTCACATTCTTGCTATGCCCTCTCAAATTAGGTTGTTCTAAATACAGCTCAGCCAAACCCACCACTCTTAAGGTCATTAATTACCTTCCCTGAATATCTAATGTAAGGTTCTCTTCTACCGCTTTCTATCGTTTTGCTTTTTGTTCTCAAAAGTACTTTTTCTTCAATGGTATATATCTCTAACTCATATTCTGCCCTCATCCCCATCCCCATGAAAACAGACTTATTTTTCATTACTCTGAATCCCTATCCCTGAATCACATAATCAGTGCTCAATTATTTTTTAATTGGTTGAGTTCAATGAATCTATGGTGCAAAAGCCAACTGAATACAGAAAACTTTTGTTAAAATCAAAACAACTTTTGAATAAGAAAACATAAAAACCATTCTTTTCTTTCTTTCATTTTTCGTGGCCACACACTAAAAGCAACCTTAATCATTAACCATCTCTACATGGGTTTATGTAACAGAGTGTTTTGATTTGTAGGCTCATTAATTATAGCCAGAAATTAGTGTATATTGATATTTTGAATTAAAGGACTCATAAAATAAACCAAAGAAATTTCAGTATTTTGTATTTTGTTTCTTATTTTCCTCTTTGGCTCAAACCACCTTTAGTTTCTTGTGTCATTAACCATAAAATACTCAGGAAAAAGTGTGATTTGTCTTTCGCAATTCAAACTGGACGTATGAAATTGGCCAGCAACTGAGCTTTGCCTCTTCCATGACAGCTGGCGCAGTGACCCATTAGCAATATGCTGTGTGAGCCAGATGCACGCCTTCCTTTAGAGAAGATACAGAACAACAGTGTATATACACCTATATGCCTATATAGGAGATTTGCCTGTATCTCCATTGCCAGTCAGAAATGTAACATCTATGAATAGACTATTTAAGAAATAAGAACATGAGACAATAAAACTGTTTCCATAGTGCCAAATCATTCCCTTGACATTTGTCAATTACAAATATGACAGCAAAAATTAAAATCAATGTCTACTCATTTATAAAAAAATGATGTGTATGTAATTTATACTGTTGTGAATTTCTGAATGTTGTATTCACACAATTTATAATAGTCATTTTTTAAAAATTTGTTCCAAAAAAATTGTAAAGTTACTGTAATAAATTGCTAAAGTTTTTATTTAGGAAAAACAAAACTATTTTTAAAAGCCTATTTCTTTGCCTCAAGAAAATGTCTATGAATTCAATTTGATGGGGAAAATTCTTAGAAGTACACAAATAGTCTTAAGCAAGGTTTTGAAATGTCTTTTTAAGCAGTGTATTTGTAAAACATAGTTTTGTTTCTGTGCCTGACTCATTTCACTTTGGTGGGAGCTAAAAATAAATAAATAAATTCACACACACAAAACCGGGGAGGGGGGAAGAAGATATAACAACTACAATTCCTTGAAGTTGATACGACAAGCAAACAGAAAGCACATTGTTGGGTGGGAGGGAGGAGTGGGAGGAGGGAGGGAGGTTTCGGTGATGGGCCACAATAATCAACCATACTGTATATCGACAAAATAAAAATTTAAAATAAAATAACAACAACAACCAAAAAAAAAACATAGCTTTGTTGATGTCACTGTTTTCTGATTTTTTTTTTTTTTTTTTGTAGAGAATCATGCAACTATTGTGAATAAGACAATTTTGTGTCTGACTTCGTTAGTAATAGTAATAACTGATTTGGCAGAACAAACACATAGAAGTAAATTGGAACATGCTGCTAAGCCATACTATTATGGTTAGAGGCAGAAACTGAAAGAAAAGTCAATTCTTACACTTCTATTATTTTTTCAAACCACTCTGAAATATTTCAAAACACTTTAAAATATTTCTTACAGTAAATAATATCTGTAGGCCTTTGTGAATTTACCAATTTCAAGCAGAGTTATGTATCAGTTATATTTCCTTCTGAAACATTATTTAGAAAAATCAATACAGCACTTACCTCTATTTATTTGGCTAGAGTAAGAAAACAAAATTCTTGTTGTAGAAAGAAAATACCAATACGTTTTTGGTATTTCTTTTAAAGAAAAATGGTCATCATTTTTGCTCCAAAAAATGTATGACTATACAATATGTCCCTGAAAAAGGATTTGCACATGTAAACTTGCCTTTTGACTTATTGTTAAGTTTGTGTTACTGAAAGGCCCATATTGGAAAACACTCCAAAATAATTTATTTGTAAATAATTACTTTTATGTTTAAATATAAAATTTATCTTTTGGTGACAAGGTAGCTATTCAAGATGTTTTGAGCCTTAATAGGTAGAAATCTCAATAGATAAAAGTTATATTCTACTACTTTTGTATAGAATTACTACATCATTTAAAAGATACTTTTTTGTTTCTAGGACTAAACACACATAAACAACCACAGATATACTCAAAGGTTTTTAGGATTTTTTTTTTAATGATAGTTTTTGGTTAGAAAACATAAATATTGGTGAAGAGGCTAATTGAGGCTTCTATTTTAGAGTGAATACATAACTTTGTCTTTGAGTACTTGGGTACTAACAGGATTTTCCAACAAACTGTATAGTATCATGTCCATAAAATACCTCAACAACTTTGACTTTTGCTGTAGAAATTTAAACTTATTCTATGAAAATATACTTCATTGTGATGCCAGCCTTGCAGATTTTTCTATGATTTATAGTTGGAACATGTTACAATATACAGTGGAGAAAAAAAAAAAAAATAAAGCTATAAAGTGAAACAATCATAAGAATTAATAAAGTGAAGCTAAACTTCTGGAGGAACAATCCTTATGCTCAAGAATACATGTAACAAAATATGCTTAGGTACAGTGTCATAAACAAAGAAGAAAAATGGGTTTGACTATAACTGCTATACATATCCTGTAATTGTAAGCTTAGTTTTAAAAATTTTTTTAGGTGAAATAATAAAATCAATTGTACTATTGTCTCAGCCTTCAAACACATATACATGCACAGACACACACACAAAATCAAAACATACATGATCAGATATTAAGAACTAAAAATAAGAAAAAAAGATAATGATTAATTGATGCTACCACTCCTTTTATTATATTTATAGGAATTATCTTATTCAATAAATAAATGAAGATAAATTATAGTTTTGACTTCTTCCTGTAGTTCAATCCAAGTAGTTTTTTTTTTAATAGATATTATTATTACCTTTTGAAGAAAGATGATTCAAATCTGCAAAAGAAACTTTATAAAATGATTAAGTGCATTACAACAGTAATTACATATACATATTTTAAATTATAATGCAATTAAAATTTCTATGTAAACATCTTACTAAAGGATGATATTTTAACATTATACAGTGTATACTATAGTCATTTATTAATTCTTAAGTTGATCTTTAATAATTAACTTGTGAATACGGGCTATAATATTATGTTAACATACTTATTCTGCTTAATTGTAAGTCAACATTTCTGAAATTCTAAAGAAATCAATGTCTATTTAAGATGAGAAGCAGGATATCTAATTAGTTTTGGAGTAACAACAATTTTGCTTCCATCTCAATCAGGAGGGGAAAAAGGCCAGAGACTAGCAAAACTTCTTAGTAATTGAACTATAAGAAACTAACATTAATGACATGGATGAAACAAAGATTACAAATTGAAGTTTGCTGAAGGCCTTCTTCTACATTTGTGTCAAGCTCACTGCACAAATCATATTGAATTCACACTCGCTCTGATTGATGGAATCAATCTATAGTAAACTGCATAAAATATTCAGTTTTAATTCAGAATAATTATATTTCTGTGCTTTAAATAGTGATATCAAATAATTATTTTTCACTTAATTCTAAATAAAATGTGTTTAAACACTGACTTTATTAGGGAGAGGCCAATCAAAATCACAAATAAATATCACCTCACACCCATTAATGTGGCTACTACAAAAAAAACAAATAAAACAGAAAACAACAAGTGTTAGTACGGATGTGGAGAAATTGAAACCCTGGTGGACTGTCTGTAGGAATAGGTGCAGCCTCTATGGAAAATAGTTTGTTAACTCCTCAAAAAATTAAACAGATTTACCATTTGATCTGGCTATTTCAATCCTGAGTATATATCTAAAAGAACTGAAAGTAGTTTCTCAAAGAGATATTTATACACCTATGTTCATAGCAGCATTATTCACAATAGGCAAAAGGTGGAAGTAACCTGTTATGGACTGAATTGTGTCCCCCTAAAATTTACAGGTTGAAATGCTAACCCCTTATGGGACTGTATTCAGAGATAGAACATTTAAAAACATAAATAAAGTTTAATGAGGTCATACGGATGGGACCCTAATCCAGTAGGACTGATGTCCTTATAAGAAGAGAAGACACGAGAGCATGAACCCACAGAGAAAAGGTCATGTGAGGACAAAACAAGAACATGACTATCTGCAAGCAGCTAAGAGAGGCCTCAGGAGAAAATAACTCTGACATCACCTTGATTTTGGGCTTCTAGGCTCCAAAACTGAGAAATATATTTCTGTTGTTTAATCTAACCAGGCGATAGTATTTTGTTACAGCAGCCCTAACCTACTAACACACAACCCAAATGTCCACTGATGGATAAACAAACTACAGTATATACACACAATGAAATATTATTATTCAGCTTTAAAAATCAAGGGAATTCTCACACATTCTACAACATAGATCAACCCCGAGGATATTGTAAGTGAAATAAGCTAGTAACAAAAAAATAAATACTGTATAATTCCACTTATATTTGTATTTTACAGTACCTTCATGTCTTGTGTAGAGAGTGGGGATATTGTTTTTGATCACATTGCCTCTGGTATATAAAGTTGTCAAATTCATAGAAACAGAAAGTGGAATGATAGTTACCAGGAGTTAGGAGAAGGGGAAGTTGTTTAATGGGTGCACCGTTTCAGTTTTGCAAGATGAAAAAGTTCTAGAGATCCACAACATTATGAATGAACTGAACACTACTGAACTGCAGATTTAAAATGGCTAAGATGATAAATTTTATGTTGTGTGTGTATTTGCCATGAAAATTCAAACAAAAAAAGCATCTATAAAAATATTCATGCTACATAAGGAAAAGTCTTTAATTTTTTTTTTTTTACTTTTGCTATTGAAATTTAAAGATAAAATAATAATTTAAATCTTAGGGGTCAAAAACACCTTAAGTAAAATGTACGGAACTATAGGGAGTTTACCTTGTCCAAAAGCCCAAGCCTTAAAAAAAAAATCAAAGGGGAAAAAACACAAATGGTCTTTGTAGGTAGTCTAAGATTGTTGTACATAAATGAGGCACTTGTCAGTAGTTCCAAATCAGTTCACTACTAAAGTATCCTTTTCAACTTCTTTGTTATGTTTTTAAGCTGTTGGATATCAAAACCAAAATTTTTGAAAAGTTATTTTCTGTTTACTATAGCCATATAAATAGTAAATCAAATATAGAACCAGCACAAACTAATCAATGTTACCACACCATATTTTTAATCACAGCTAATGTTAAACTCCTAGTGGACTTTATGAAACATTGAAAATACATTCTTTGAAGAACTGTAGCTAAGAATTCTTGGCATATATAAAGAAAAGATAAAATTTAATTTCAAGAAAGAATAGTTCTTAAACATTAGTGTACATTGGAATCATCTGTAGAGCTTGTTAAAGCACCAATTACAGGGCCAACCCCAGCAATTTCTGTTTCAGTAAGCCTGGGGTAGGATTTGAAGAACTATATTTCTAAGAAGTTTCCCAGTGATGCTGATGCTTCTAGTCTAGGGACCATATTTTGAGAGCCATTGTCACATACAATAGAAAGGGAAAAAAAGGTTAAGTTTGCACTCATTGAAATTGGTATACGTCTTATAATAAAAATACTATAATTCTTGAACCTTTGTTATACTCACCAAACTAGTTAAATTTATATTTACACAGGGTTTAGTAATTTTAATGACAATTATGCTAAATAAATGATTCCCAAATGATGATAACAAGGTAACTGCATGCAGGTTTTGAACATTATCTAACAAATATTCTTTACATCATCTTAATCAGAGCTCGCAGATTTATCAAGTAAGGTATCATTAATGACCTAGAAGAAAGCATTTTTCAGAAGCCAGGATTGAGAACACAAGTAGAACATTTGTTATTGGAAAACTGAAGACAATTCTTCCTGTTGAGGAAGCAAAGAAGATAAAGATAAATAAAACACGTGCATACAAATTTTATAGTGATAGTTTTCAATTTCACAATATTTTATCTATGTGAAGTAAGATTATCACCATTTTTAACTAGGTAAATAAGCTTAAATGCATATATTCCAAAAAGTTCATGGAAAGATTTGTATTATCTTTTAATTCTTTTCTGTGAACTTTTCGAAGTACCCTCATATTTTTATATATATAAAATTTATATATTTATTTTTTTATAAGTTTAAAATTTTCATAAATTTATTTATTTATAAATTTATTTTTTGTGTATTATCCACCTACATCCTACCCCACAACCCAATACCTAAAGTCATGCAGGAGAACAACTGAAAGAAAAGTTAGAAATCATCTGGTTTAATGACTATCCACCTAATTTTATTACTAAGAAGTAGTAATGATTGAAAGATGTTACAATAACAAAGTGTGGTGGGGAGGTTTGGTGCTTCTCTTTCTACCCGCAGAATGCACCCACTTTTCAAACACTAACTAACCAGAGCACTATAAAACACATATGTTAGTATAATTTGGTAAATTATTTCTCTAATTTCTAACTTTTTGAGCTAGAATGGTGTAGTGGATTGAATTATGTCCCCCTAAAACTCAGTGAAGCTTGAATTGTGTCTCTCAAGTTTTATGTATTAGAAACTTAGCTCCCACTGTGACTGTCAAGAGGGTGCGGGTCCTATTATCGTAATTGAAAGGTGGAGCTTTGAAGAGGTGATTAGATTGTAAGACTGTGCTGTAATGAATGGATTAAAAATAGTGGCCAGAGGCGTGGTTCTGAGGGCTTTAAAAGGAGAGTGAACGAGGAGGTTGCTCTTTCTTGCTCTCTCTGCTCCGCCACTTCACAATGCGATACCCTGCATCACTGTCCCCACCACTAAGACCCTCACCAGATGTGTTCCCTGGATTCTGGACTTCTCAGCCTCAGAAACTGTAAACAATAAATTTTGTTTTCTTTATAAAATACCCAGTTCACTGTATTTTGTTATAAGCAACAGAAATGGATTAATACAGATGGGTTCCAAGATTTCCACAAATTGGCCAGAAATATGTCAGGAAGCTAAGCTGCTGCAACCTTAGTAGCCATATATTGCTGTTCATCTTCCTCTAGAAATACTTTTTTTAAAAAAAATGTGTTTAGGGAAGAAGGGAATGACTAATTGCCTATGTTTCTATGTAAGTAGTTTACCCATTTAGCAAACGTTTATGTTGTTTATGAAGCCAGTGTACAAGATGCTGGGTATAGAGGTGTAGAAAAAGCAGACAAAGTTTGTATCTCAAGATTATATTGTTTATAGTAGAGAATGAGAAATTATAAACGAGTAAGTTCACATAGTTTGTATCTCAAGATTATATGGTTTTAATAGAGAATGAGAAATTATAAACAAGTAAGTTAGCATAAAAAATGTCAGAGAATAGTATATCACTAAAACTATAAGAGAAAGAGAAAGAAAGAGAACAACAAACGTACTAGTAATAATAAAGAAGGGAAACCAAGAAACCGGTTAAGACTAATAGCTCTAACAGTCTAGGATGAAATAGGAAGAGGGAAGAGTAAACAGAAAACTCCGCACTGGGGTTTAGTATTAAGTGTTAACATAAAGACAGGAGAAAAATGTCAGAACTTAGGGCAGTGTTAATTGTTCAGTTCGTCTACACACATTGAATCTGGATGCAGAGCTATATCAATAAAGTTGAGAAAAATACTCACATAGTCTATTGTTCTCCATAGGTATTTATTCAAAATTATCCATGCTATCGTCTTCTCTGAAATTCTGACTCTTTGAAGTAATTTTGGTATTAGCTACATGTCAAGAAAAGAATCCTATAACTTTATAGGGTAGATACTATGGGAAATATGCAAAGTTTTATTCTATGCCTTTGTCGTTAATGACCAAATTGTTTTTTGCCTATGAATCTTAAACATAATAAAAAGACACAGAATCAACATCTATCAGAAGCTAACTGGTAAACTATATAATGCAGTGGTAACTAATGTCAAGGCTGGCAAATAAAACCCATGTACATAGCATTTGTATCTTGCTCCTGTCAACATAAAGAACATATAATGTCCCAATATACTTCTTTATTCCAGGACGGTATAGGACCATGTTTTGAAAATATTCTTTCTTTCTTTGTGGATGGTTCCCAGGAGTAAGATAAAAAAGAAAATCATGTCAGGAGACAAGTAGAGAAAATGGAACCTCTTAAGTCTTTGTTTGTTTTTATTAGCTCAGTCAGAGGTTGTGAAAAGGAGTCCGTCCCTCCTTAACATGTTCTTTGACTTCAGACCTGCTCTTTTTTTTTCATATGTGGCAGAACTGATTCTTCATAGCATTAATTCCTCTCACAAGGTCCATTTGTGCAGTTCATGAAGGCAGGTTTTTGCATGTGAAGATGAAAAAACAGCACATGGCTTTCATCACTGATAAAGTTTCTTTTGAAAAAGGATGTGTTCTACTTTTAAATCTTTTATTCAAAATATTTGCTCTGTTTAAGGACATCTGCTCTCAACAGTACATTCTTTTGCTTTATTTGAGATGGTGTTAATGAAAGAGGAAAGTATCATTGGATATGAAGATGTGCGGGGGGGAAATCAAAGAGTGGAAAAGTTAAAGCATGTGGTACTTGCCCTCTGGCTTTCAACAATATTATTATGATCCTGAAGTAGGACATGTAACGAAAACGAAAGTAACTATACTTTATGAGAGAAGAGATGGATTATTCTTTTTTTTCCTTAATGCCAGATTTCATTTATGTACATTTGACATGAAAATTGAATTAAAAACAGAATAAAAAAATCTCTGTATTGTTTTATAACAGAATGCCTTAGTACCTATGAAAGAATAATTTTGAGATAGCTATTATAATCTGCATTTCCAAATATTTCCTTCTGATCTATTGTAAATAGTAATGTAAATATTTAATTATGGGTATATTTGCTATGTCTAACTTCCTCAACAGTCTTTAAAATTAGTTTTGAGCTCTTAAGAGCTTTAAATATTCATATGTATTTAGGAAAAGTTTTTAAAATGTCATTCAGAATGTTTAAATAGCTCAGTAAGAATTCATAGGTTCTTTTGAAAATCAAGTTATTTATGATTATCTTTTTTTTTTTTTTTTTGGTTTTATTTTTTTATTATTATTTTTTTTTTAAATTTTATTTTGTCGATATACATTGTAGCTGATTATTGCTCCCCATCACCAAAACCTCCCTCCCTTCTCCCTCCCCTCTTCCCCCCCAACAATGTCCTTTCTGTTTGCTTGTTGTATCAACTTCAAATAATTGTGGTTGTTATATCTTCTTCCACCCCGCCGGTTTGTGTGTGTGTGTGTGTGTGTGTGTGTGTGAATTTATATATTAATTTTTAGCTCCCTCCAATAAGTGAGAACATGTGGTATTTCTCTTTCTGTGCCTGACTTGTTTCACTTAATATAATTCTCTCAAGGTCCATCCATGTTGTTGCAAATGGCAGTATTTCATTCGTTTTTATAGCTGAGTAGTATTCCATTGTGTAGATGTATCACATTTTCCGTATCCACTCATCTGATGATGGGCATTTGGGCTGGTTCCAACTCTTGGCTATTGTAAAGACTGCTGCGATGAACATTGGGGAACGGGTATACCTTCGACTTGATGATTTCCATTCCTCTGGGTATATTCCCAACAGTGGGATGGCTGGGTCGTATGGTAGATCTATTTGCAATTGTTTAAGGAACCTCCATACCATTTTCCATAGAGGCTGCACCATTTTTCAGTCCCACCAACAATGTATGAGAGTTCCTTTTTCTCCGCAGCCTCGCCAGCATTTGTTGTTCATAGTCTTTTGGATATTAGCCATCCTAACTGGGGTTAGATGGTATCTCAATGTGGTTTTGATTTGCATTTCCCAGATGCTGAGTGATGTTGAGCATTTTTTCATATGTCTGTTGGCCATTTGGATATCTTCCTTAGAGAAATGCCTATTTAGCTCTTTTGCCCATTTTTTAATTGGGTTGCTTGTTTTCTTCTTGTAAAGTTGTTTGAGTTCCTTATATATTCTGGATATTAATCCTTTGTCAGATGTATATTTTGCAAATATTATCTCCCACTCTGTTGGTTGTCTTTTAACTCTTTTAATTGTTTCTTTTGCTGTGCAGAAGCTTTTTAGTTTGATATAATCCCATTTGTTTATTTTTCCTTTGGTTGCCCATGCTTTTGGGGTCGTATTCATGAAGTCTGTGCCCAGTCCTATTTCCTGAAGTGTTTCTCCTATGTTTTCTTTAAGAAGTTTTATTGTCTCAGGGTGTATATTTAAATCCTTAATCCATTTTGAGTTGATTTTAGTATACGGTGAGAGGTATGGATCTAGTTTCATTCTCCTGCATATCGATATCCAGTTATCCCAGCACCATTTGCTGAAGAGGCAGTCCCTTCCCCAGTGAATAGGCTTGGTGCCTTTGTCAAAGATCAGATGGCAGTAAGTGTGTGGGTTGATTTCTGGAATCTCTATTCTATTCCATTGGTCAGTGTGTCTGTTTTTATGCCAGTACCATACGGTTTTGGTTATTATAGCTTTGTAGTATAGCTTAAAGTCAGGTAGTGTTATGCCTCCAGCTTTATTTTTTTTGCTGAGCATTGCTTTGGCTATTCGTGGTCTTTTATTGTTCCATATAAATGTCTGAATAATTTTTTCCATTTCTGAGAAAAATGTCTTTGGAATTTTGATGGGGATTGCGTTGAATTTGTATATCACTTTGGTTAGTATGGACATTTTCACTATGTTGATTCTTCCAATCCAAGAGCATGGAATATCTTTCCATCTTCTTGTATCCTCTCTAATTTCTCTCAGCAGTGGTTTGTAGTTCTCATTATAGAGATTTTTCACATCCTTGGTTAACTCAATTCCTAAGTATTTTATTTTTTTGGTGGCTATTGTAAATGGGCAGGCTTTCTTGATTTCTCCTTCTGCATGTTCACTATTGGAGAAAAGAAATGCTACTGATTTTTGTGTGTTGATTTTGTATCCTGCTACTGTGCTGAAATCATTTATCAATTCCAACAGTTTTTTTGTAGAGGTTTTAGGCTGTTCGGTATATAGGATCATGTCATCTGCAAACAGGGACAGTTTGACTTCATCTTTTCCAATCTGGATGCCCTTTATTTCCTTCTCTTCTCTGATTGCTCTGGCTAGTACTTCCAACACTATGTTGAATAGGAGTGGTGAGAGTGGGCATCCTTGTCTAGTTCCTGTTCTTAAAGGAAAAGCTTTCAGCTTTTCCCCATTCAGGATGATATTGGCAGTGGGTTTGTCATATATGGCTTTAATTATGTTGAGATACTTTCCCTCTATACCTAACTTATAGAGGGTCTTTGTCATGAATGAGTGCTGAACTTTATCAAATGCTTTTTCAGCATCTATAGAGATGATCATATGGTCCTTGTGTTTGAGTTTATTAATATGGTGTATCACATTTATTGATTTGCGTATGTTGAACCAACCTTGCATCCCTGGGATGAATCCCACTTGATCGTGATGAATAATTTTTCGTATGTGTTGCTGTATTCTGTTTGCTAGTATTTTAGTGAAAAGATAAATAAAATAGACAAACCATTAGCATGGCTAACAAAAAAAAGAAGAGAGAAGACTCAAATAACAAAAATTAGAAATGAAAAAGGCGATATTACAACTGATTCATCTGAAATACAAGGAATCGTTCGAGACTACTATAAACAACTATAAGCCAACAAATTTGAAAATCTGGAGGAAATGGATAAATTTCTGGACACACACAAGCTCCCAAAACTGAACCGTGAAGACGTAGAAAATTTGAACAGACCAATAACAATAAAGGAGATTGAAGCTGTTATCAGAAGGCTCCCAACAAATAAAAGCCCAGGACCAGATGGATTCACAGCAGAATTTTACCAAACATTCAGGCAGGAATTGACACCGATTCTTTACAAACTATTCCAAAAGATTGAAACGGACGCAAATCTCCCAAACTCATTCTATGAAGCAAACATCATCCTGATACCAAAACCAGGTAAAGATATAACCAAAAAAGAAAACTACAGGCCGATATCCTTGATGAATATAGATGCAAAAATCCTCATTTATGATTATCTTAAAGAAGACAGGTTATTTACCCAGTTTGGAAAGCCATGATATGAAACCACAATAATAACTAAAAAAGCAGAGACTCCTTTTTATAAAATAGAGCCAAGTAGAGCAGTGGAAGTAGTGCAAGGAAAGTTACAATTTAGAGAGTGAGTACATGTTCTCCACATGAATCTTACCTGCCTGCTATGTAGCTGTAGAGAGGAGGTTGATATTTTTAGGTTTTAAACTTCTATTTTACAGAAAACAGTGCTATCCCATATGAATGTCATATTATCATGAACTCCTGAGTTGATTTTGGTAAATGCTTGTACAAGGTGCTTTTCTTCTTGAGACTTACGAATATTAGTAAAAAATGAATTGTTACTTCCGTATTCTCAGACCACTTCCCTCAAGCTATTCCCTGTAATTTAACTCCCCACAGAAGCTTGAATACTTGGTATCTATAATGTCATGGTGAAGAATTTGTACAGCTAAAGTATTTCCTACTCATGAAGCAAAATAAATTCATGCTAATTCTCATTACCAAAAGTGAAGATGGCTAAATGGGGTGGAGCAATAGATGTTTGGATGTGAGGGTAAATCTTTGCTCAGCTGGATATTAATATTTCATGGATGAGTCACCAACTGCAAAATCTGTAAAACTCTAACAACCCCCCAGAAGAATTTTGCTTAGAAATATTATTACATTTTATCAGAGTTATTGATGGTGTTTACAAAACTGGAAGAACTAGGATCATTTATTTTTCTACACATATTATTAAACACCTTCTCTGTGCCAGGCATCATTTTAGATGACACTAAAAATACAGTGGGGAATAGAAGAGACAGTACCTAAAGAAGTTTACTTTTGTGGAGAAAGGGAACAGTTAAACAATAAGCAAATAAACCTTGCACATGAAAGAGGAAATGTGCAATAATAGGTATAACAAATAAATAAAACAGGGTTTTATGATAGAAAGTGCCTGCTGGATATATAGAAGTGCATGGAAGGTTTTTTTTCGAGAGAAATAGAGATCTGGCATTGAAACAAATATTGGAATGACATGAAGAACAAAATGTAGAATGACATCATAATGGCTTTATAAAATCATATTTGTTGAATGATTTTACAAAATGTGTTTGAAATCTGAGTTATTTATTTATCCTATACAATTTCCCATAGTCTTTTTATCATTCTTTTTATCTTCCTAGATGCATTCCTGTGGTTTAAAGAACCATAGTTTGTATCAACAGCATAGGAGTGATTTTGATAAATTGATTAAAATATTAGCTAAATTCAGTGAATATTAAAATATAACAGAATGAACAACATACTCTAGTGTAAGAATTAATAATTCTTTTATAAGATTATAATTGAAGTAATGTTTTTTTTAAAGGATTATGTTAGCTTTTCTGGAGAGACTCTTCCCCTGAAATTTACAGGAATCTACATTGGAATAAAAACATACACCCTGTGCTTCAGCCTGATTCTAGCATTATGCTGCAAAGCAGCTGTGTTAAAGCTCCTACTAATCCTAAGTATTTTCTTGCTCTGCCTTCAGTTAAGAAGCATTTGACATGCACAAATTACTGGTGGATTATGTTTTGTAATAATTTTTTGCTTTGAAATTATGTAATTTTTTCATTCGATACATACTCATGGAACACATACCTCTCAGGAGGCACAGTTCTAGATACTAGGCATATAGTAGTAAAGAAGCCTAACAATATCCCACCTCTTGTTAGACTCACATTGTAGTGATGAGAGAGGGTGTTAACAAACTGGCACATACATCTCAAATGGTTATGGGAAAATGAAGCAGGGTAAGAGGACTGGGAAGAATAGGGGTATGAATGTAATTACAGATGGGACTGTTAGGGAATCCTTGCTATTTGTACATGCTAATTCTGACATGATTTGTTTTTTAGAAAATCTAAACGTTGGCAGGAGATTGTACTATAATAGCTAGGATCTCTGCATACTTTGTAAAAAAAACACTATAGCCAGAAATTACCTTTTAAGGTGTAACCTATTTCCAAAGCCACACCAGTTGTTCTGAAATAACATTTATTGGATACCTACAGTGTGCTGAGCACTGACTGATGATAGGAAAACAATACAGACCTTGAACTCAAGAAGCTCAGGGACCAAATGATTGGACAGAGCTTCACAAACTTGGCATTGCAGATCTCAGCATCCCAGATCTACTGAGTCATCATCTTTGGGAAAGCAGTTAAGTCTTCCAAAATTTCAAAGTCCGTAAAGATTATTTTGTTATGGAGTCAGAGTAAAGAATAATTGACCAGGAGAGGTAGACAATAGTAAATTTCTACTTCAGCATTCACTTCACCAGTGTTTCTCATTTATCATCTCTCTGGCTACCATAAGACATCATTTTCCTTTCTCCTCCCCTTCCAAAAAATACACTGCTTGTTCTCTGGTCACTAGAATGTTATATTCTGAAGCTGCAAATGAGGGTTGTATGGCAGACTTCCCAGGTGTGGCTGAGAATTTGAGTTGGCCTCTCATCTGCGATTATTGGGCCACAAATCACTTCTACCTTCACTCTTTTGTTTTGTTTTTGTTTCTTCCTAGCACAATGTCAAGTATTATCACTATTGTATTTCTTTTTTGTTGCTTTAGAGCTACTTCTACTGACAATTCTTCTACAACTATGAGGCAAAATGCCTCCCCCATCTACCCCCATCATGCCCACATCTAAATTCCCAGAACCTCTGAATATGTTAGGTTGCTTGGTACAGAGAAATTAAGTTTGCAGATGAAGTTAAGCTTGCTAATTAATTGACATTAAGATAGGGAGATTTTACTGGATTATCCAGGTAGGCCCAATGTAAAGACAGGATCCTTAAATACAAAAGAGGTAGGAGAAGAGTCAGTTCTAGAATGATGTGAAGTATGATGTAGTTAGCCTACTATTGCTGGATCAGAAGGTGGAAGAGAGCCCTAGCCCAGGAATGGGACAGACTCTAGACACTGTAAAAGGCAAGAAAACAGATTGTCTGTTAGAGCCTATAGAAAGGAACACAGCCCTATAGACACCTGGATTTTAGCCCAGTGAAATCTATTTGAAACTTCTGACCTTTAGAGATGTAAAATAATAAGTTTGTGATGTCTTCAGCCACTAAATTTGTGGTAATTCATTATAGCAGCAAATATAAAACCAACACATTCCCCAAGGTTTCAGGGTCTTAGGTTTGGGGAGCAGTCTTCAGTATAAATAAATTTTGCAATCATTTTTGCCATTAGATATAGAGGTTCCCCAGGATCATGAGCTTCACAGGCTCATGTCCATTTTAGACTTTCTGAAAAGTGGATATATTCACAGTGTGTGTACGTACAACTCAGGTTGTGACATCTCTATGACAAAGCTAGTTAAATGCTGATAGATAAAGTGTTCCCACTATCTGTCACAGTGTAACAGGCTTCATACCATACATGTTATGTAGTACCTGAGCAAAAATTTTATGCTAAAGGCATGTTGATACCATCAGGAATATGAACTAAGCAAAGTCGGTGACAAGGCTAAGGCTGAATCACCACTGAAAGGAGTTAAATCTTTGTGGAATTAGATAATAGTTTACATACTTCATTTTTAAATTTTTTTGAAGTTTAAAGAGAAATTATTATTTCTCTTTTATAGGGCAGAAACTTGAGTAATGATTCACATGAGTGGGTCCTGATTTTTTTTTTTTTCATTTCTGTTTATTGCCTTTCAGAGCGAACCTAGAGTTTAATCACAGATAGAGGTAAGTGGAATCAAAGGGAAAGTGAAAAATGACTCAAAATTCAGAGGCTGAACCTTAAGGTAGTCAAGGCAAACTCTGGGGTGAGGGTTTTGACACCAGACCTTCTTGTACTGACTGAAGTGGAACGAAGAAAAGCCTTTTAATTTTGGAGATATTATGGCTTCTCTAGTCATACTGAAGCCAGAAATGTTAGGTCTTAAAAGTCTGGGATATGCTTTAAAACGTCTCCTCAACAGTGTATTAAGTGTGAAGGAAATGTAATGAGAAGGGAACTAAAAGGCTAGGGATTTACATTTCAATCACTGCTCTGTCCTTCCCTTCAACATGAACTACCAATTAATAATTTGCTCTCCTTGCATCTTAAATTTCTCTCTAGAATAAGACTTGTCTTCTGAAATTCTGAAATTACAGTAGCCTGTGTCCTTTTCAGATAATAGTAGCAGCTCAGAGACAAATTCCATGAAATTTGGCAGAGGAGGTGTTTCCTAAATCCTTCACCTTTCTTCATGAGAATTTTGGAAATGTGCCAATCACTCATCCTTGGAGATTAGCAGAAGCCCTGTTCACTGATATTTAGATCTTGCCAATCAAAATATGGATCTTATTTCTTCCAGAACTCTAGGAATTTTGAATGAACAGAGACATCACTGCAGGAAATGAAACCATTCATATGATTGTGCACAAATTTACCTTAATAATTTGACTGACATTTTCTTTATATTTTGTTTTTGCAATGTGCAAAGTAAATACTGCTTTATATTCTCCTAGATTCCATGCCTTATTTGGGTAATAAGGGAAAACTAGCTACGCTTTTCCCGAAGAAAGAATAACTGTCAGATAATATTTAACAGATACTTAATTCATTCATATTTTCCTATTTTTTTAAAAAAGCAAGATAAAGTAAAATTTCATTAAATTTTACCTATTAATGATTTCATGATAATACTCCAGTGGTTTGTATACTCATTCTGCTTTAAGAAAAAAACATTAAAATATTCTTTTGTGGAAATATGTGTTTTCTAAATTTCTGTGGGTGCCACACTACACCTTGGCTGGTTGGAGTCAGAAGTGCTGTGTGCACCTGTTTTCTGTTACTGACTCTGCTTGCCCTATCAAACTAGGCTCATCTTTGACTAAATCTTGATAATTATGGAAAGGGTTTTTAGGTCACTGTGACTTCTACTTCTTTGCATCATCTTTGAGCAAGAGAAAACATCTTTCTGAAATTTTCCCTTTTCATAATCAGAGCAGAGAGATATGAACATGAAAGCATTCGTGTTATTTTTCTAGGGCTGCCATAACAAAATGCCACAGAATGGATGGTTTAAACAACAGCAGTTATTTTCACACTGCTGTGCTTGTGGAGGCTGGATGTCCGAGATGAGGGTGTCAGTAAGATGGATTTTTATGAGGCCTCTCTCCTTGGCATGTAGACAGCTATTTTTTTCCTGTATCTTCCCTCTGTATATGTCTGTGTTCTGATTTCCTTTCCTGATAAGGCTATCATTTAATCTTAATTACTTTTTAAAAGACCCTATCTCCAAGTACAGTCACTTTCTGAGGTATCACAGGTTAGGATTTCAACATATGGATTAGGGGGCAGGGCACAGATTAGCAGAGGTCTTTTCCAATAAACATTGACATTTAGTTTTCCAATAAGAAATTTTTTCCTCTGGAACTGTTCTCCTTCTTTAGATTCTTGATCTCTGAAGTGTAGAATAAGCATAATAGTTTAACTTCAATTGATTATCTTGTAGACAATCTAGCATGCTCCCCAGTCTACCCGTCTCTGTTTTGTGTTCCTATTGTTTTTGATAGTAATACTGTGTTTTCCACCCAGGGTGTGATTTCAAATTTGTGCTTAAAATCTCCAGAAAAAAATATATAAGTGATTTATTCCATGTCTTTAACAAAATGAATTCCATAAGAAGAATGTATCTTTTTTATTTAATTCACTATTAAAGTTGCTAATCCTACACTATAAAGAGTTAGACAACAACAGTGAGTGATAGGGTGTGGGGGTGGAATTAAGGATGTGGCAGAAAAATACCTTAGCCCAAAAGTTTGAATAATCTATATAAAAACAAATGAGGTTAGTGATTACCACAAGCTTCCAAGTTTCTAATATAAGATAGGCAGATCTCTTTATTCTATCTGTTAAATCATAAGGAATTTTTCAAATATAATAACCATGGAAGTTAAAACTAATATAGCTTTAGGGAATACTTCTGGAAAAGCAATAGAATTTTTATGATACAGTGAGTAATTGTTATAAAATAAATTATAAGTTTTGTTATTTTTGTTTTTGTCCCTTTTAGACCAGAAGCTAGTTCTATAGAGCTCAGGTTCATGACATAGTGGAGGCAGTTAAATGTGGAAACCAGTCTCTTTTTGTCCGCATTTCCCTTTTTTTTTTTTTTTTTTTCTTTCTCATTTTGTTTTTCCTTTATGATTTTCTGGTTTATCTCTGAATATAAAAACTTATAATGAGTCAGCTTCTCTGGTTTCCCTTGTAAACCTATAAGATCCTTCCCTAAGATTTTAGTGTCTCTTTAATTCTGGCAGAGCCTCCTCTTTCACAGTACCCTCTCCCTAGCATGCCTAGGCTCTGGAGTCTAGTTATCTCATTAGTTGCTCCACTTGTAGCTCCTCAAGAGACGACATCACAGACATATATCACAGACATATATCACAGACATATATCACAGACATATATCACAGACATATATCACAGACATATATCACAGACATATATCACAGACATATATCACAGACATATGAAAAACTGCTCAACATCACTCAGCATCCGGGAAATGCAAATCAAAACCACATTGAGATACCATCTCACCCCAGTTAGGATGGCTAAAATCCAAAAGACTCTGAACGATAAATGCTGGCGAGGTTGTGGAGAAAAAGGAACTCTCATACATTGTTGGTGGGACTGCAAAATGGTGCAGCCTCTATGGAAAATGGTATGGAGGTTCCTTAAACAATTGCAGATAGATCTACCATACGACCCAGCTATCCCACTGTTGGGAATATACCCAGAGGAATGGAAATCATCAAGTCGAAGGTATACCTGTTCCCCAATGTTCATCGCAGCACTCTTTACAATAGCCAAGAGTTGGAACCAGCCCAAATGCCCATCATCAGATGAGTGGATACGGAAAATGTGGTACATCTACACAATGGAATACTACTCAGCTATAAAAACGAATGAAATACTGCCATTTGCAACAACATGGATGGACCTTGAGAGAATTATATTAAGTGAAACAAGTCAGGCACAGAAAGAGAAATACCACATGTTCTCACTTATTTGTGGGAGCTAAAAATTAATATATAAATTCACACACACACACACACACACACAAACCGGGGGGGGGGGAGAAGATATAACAACCACAACTACTTGAAGTTGATACGACAAGCAAACAGAAAGGACATTATTGGGGGGGGGGGGGTAGGGAGGAGGGAGGGAGGTTTTGGTGATGGGGAGCAATAATCAGCCACAATGTATATCGATAAAATAAAAATTTTAAAAAAAAAAAAAGAAAAAGAGACGACATCACTACTGTTTTTCCCCTGTGTAGGCATGAAGGTGTCCTTGTTTGATTGCAGAAAGTGGTTTGTCAGTTTCTAAAGAAATAAGCTTCATATTCAGCAGTATTGCATTGCCCTAAGAAAAATTTTAAGGCAAGCAGCACATTTAGATGGAATAAAATGTTAAATGTTTAATATTATTGCCAGAATTAGGATATCATTTTTCTACTTTTGTTTCTAAATATTGCTTACTAGTGAGTTTCTCACTCATGAAAGCATCCCATTTGGTTATCAATAAGTTACTATGACACATGTTCACAGCAAAACACAAATGCAAAGGTACGCATTAGAAATCCCTGTGCTTCATGTTTTATGTGTGGCTTAATACAGTTTTTGTAAGGTGACCTACATTATTTTTTAAGCATTGAAGATAGTCTTCAACTAAGTGCTCTCAGGTAACAATTCCAGGTGAATATTGGCTTTCAAATTTTGTTAGCAGCAAGACATTTTTGCTGCATAAAATCTTATCTATCTATCCATCCATCCCACATTTACAGAAATATGTATTAAATATCATACAAACGGACCTCTGTGTTTGTGGGTCCCCCATCCAGAGATTGAAAATATTTGGGGGAAAAAATAACAATACAACAATAAAAATAATACAAATTAAAAAAAGAACAGTATAACCATTTACATAGGATTGCATTGTGTTAGGTATTTTAAATCATCTAGAGATGATTTAAGGTATAGGCAAATACTATGCCGTTTTATATGATTTGAACCAATGCCGAGAGATAACTGTATATTATTACATTAATAACATAAACGTGGAGTTATTCTTGTTGGAATTCTCATTGGCACACATTTCATTCTCCTGTAGCTCATTCTCCTTTGCAATCTCTCAAAAAGCTTTTTGTTCTGTATTGTTTTGTTTTTAATACCTAAGGCTGTGGGGAATAGTCTTCATTTTCATTTCACAGGTTTCATTTCATGAAATGAAACCATTCCAGAACTGCTTGTGAAATATCCAGTGTCTCAAGGTAATGGTAGGCATGTTGCTATTCTAAGTTTACAACTGGACTAAACTGTAGAGTAGGAGAAAATTTCTCAGTACCCAGTTTTCCCTTTTTTTATGGACCTATTGTGTTTTGCTGTAAATTTTGCCCTCCTGAGGCAATTGTCACAGATTTTTCTCTGGTATAATTGAATTCATTTTCAGTTTCTTAACTCACCACATGTAACAAATACCCACTTAAATATTACCCATCCTAGTAATATTTTCATTGTAAAACAACAACTTCATAAGTTCTAAGAATGTAGAATTTAAGACCTACATCAGCGAAGGTTAAACTTGGACTTGAGTATTAGGTGGGAGGTTTCCCAGGGCCTCCAAAATCACATTATCAGAGAGGCAGTTTTCATATCTGTCTCCCTTTGTTTCCTTCTTTACATACAAGTATGTTACATATGTAAAAGTTTGTTCTCACATGAATATGTCTATTACTTATAAAAATCCATGCGGCATTGGGCCAGTATCCCTACAAGGTTGATACTCATATGTTAGGGTTTCTGTCTTGGTGAATAAAAGCTCCCAAATATCTACAAGTGACCTTGTATCTTTCTTATCCTCTACTTACCCATTTACTTATCTAAGTTCATCAGGGATATCATTTCTTGCCTAGTAATATACCCTAAAATATTTGATACACGAATCTGACTAAATTAATAGTAATTGATTTTAAAAATTAAGAGAGCATTTCATGTCTAAGTATTCTGTGACTATTTTAAGTGCTCTTAAGTGCAATTAGTATAATGAAGTACTAATAAAATCCAAACACACTTTTGTATAGTGTAATGTGCTCTGAGTAACTATAATTTTTCATTTGTTAAAACCACCTTTATCATTCACAGCATTGGTTCTCATGATTATTGTGGATGTGCAATAGTTATTAACATTTTTTTAAATTTTAAAATAGGACAGTCTGTACTTTTACTTTGAACTCTATATTAACTTTTGAATGACCAGGCTACATAGAAGCCACTCATTATAAACTATTGAATTTAATTCAAGTTTGGCTGAATTTAGTGAGAACAAGAAGGTTGCAAAAGACATACATAAATATATAGACATATGCTTATATATGTACATGTGCATGTATGTACACATGTAAATGTATGTATATAATTATATGCATGAAATGTATATGCCGTATGTAAGTAGACACATATATGCATATATGAATGTATACACACATGTTTACATATGCAGATATATTAAACTGGAATTTTGAAAATTGAAGTCAGTAAAATGAGCTGAGGTAACTAAACTTTTCTCAGATTAGGATCACTTTCTCATCTCAGTGAGATGAGATACTCCATATCAGATACAGCCAGCTGAATTTGGAGCACAAATGATCAATATTTGTTACATAAGGACCAAGCTGGGATCAGAGGTAGATCTAGCTAAGGTCAAAGGTGTCTTGAATTCAAAAAGTATGAATATCAGAAAAAATGTGGGAATGGAAATTCAGAAAATCAATGAAGTACTCCTTGTGATTCCAAAATCCTCTCTAAAGATGTTAAAAGATTTAACTCTTTAAAAAGTTTACATTAGGCAGTACTTTATCTTCACGTATTGCTTCCCCCCCCCTACATATTCTTTGTAGTAAATAAGAACAGTGAGCTGTCTTTTCTTTGGAATTCTGAATTCAATAAATAAATTCTCATCCAGGTTCGTGTGTTCTTCTGTTACTCAGCTATTAAAATATATTGAAGCATTTCATAAGCAATTGCCCAAAGACTTTTTCCTGTATTGTGTAAGACAAAGGATATGAACTAAAATGAAAACCCACATAGGACTAGGCATTTTGAATATATATAAGTATGTTGAACATTTATGTGACTAAATTTTCATAGTAATGCCATGAAGGAAAGAAATGATCTTCGCCTTTGTGTGGATAAGAAAACTGAATTTTGAAAATTTCTTTAATTTAGCTTATAGCCTGCAATTGAAAGTGCCAGATTATGGAATGTAGCCTGATGGAAATCCAATGACGTTGTCCTTTATCCTAATCCACTTTGACTCTAATATTTTGACTAATTCATCTAAAGACCAATGGTTTCTTTTTCATTATTCTTTAAAAAGGAATAAACATTGATTACTCTGCTATATGATTTTTATTGAACAACTTTTAAAATGGATTTGATTTGACTTCCAAAGCTGGTTGTTATTTTTCATGTATTTGTTTTTTAAGTAATTTTATTTTTAGAAGAGTTTTATATTTACAGAAAAATTACACTGATAGTACAGAGAGTTCTCATATATTCCACAACCAATTTCTACTATTATCTAACATTAACATGGTCCATGGTAGCACAGTTAAAGAACCAATATTGGTTTTTCAATTTTATTTATATTTATTTTTGGTGGGTACAGTGTGTTGTTTCAATACATGCATATACTACACAATGCTTCGCATAAGGTAAAAAGCTTCCCTTCCCCCTAACCCCCTTCCCCTCCTCTCCCAGACTCTGGTAACCATTATTCATTTTTCTACTTTCTGTGAGAATGACTTTTTTTTTTCTTAAGATTCTACATACGAGTGAGACCATGCAGTATTTGTCTTTCTGTTTCTGACTTCACTTAACATGGTGGTTTCCAGTTCCATCCATGTTGCTGTAAATGACAGTATAACATTTTTTTTTAAGCTGAATAGTATTCTGTTGTGTACATACACCACAGTTATATCCATTCATCCATTGATGGGCGTTTAGGTTGATTCCATCTCTTTGGCTATTAATAATAGCATTGTGATGAATGTGGAAGTGCAGGTGTCTTTTTGATATATTGATTTCATTTCTTCTGGTTATATACACAGTAGCTAGATAGCTGGATCATAAGGTAGATCTATTTTTAGTTCTCTGAGGAAACTATGCTGTTTTCCACAATGGCTGTACCAATTTATTTTCCCACTACCAATATAGGAAGTATCTCTCTCATCCCATCCTCACCAGCATCTATTTTCTGTGTTGATCATAGCCATTCCACCAGAGAAGAGAAGCTATCTTATTGTGGTTTTAATATGCATTTCCCTGATGATTACTGATTTGGGACATTTTTTCATGTGCTTTATGACCATTTGTATGTCTTCTTTTGAGATATGTCTATTCAGATCCTTTGCCCATTTTTTAATTGGGTCTTTTTTTTTTTTTGGCTGTTGAGTTTCTTCT
This sequence comes from Cynocephalus volans, assembly GCF_027409185.1. Classification (NCBI taxonomy): domain Eukaryota; kingdom Metazoa; phylum Chordata; class Mammalia; order Dermoptera; family Cynocephalidae; genus Cynocephalus; species Cynocephalus volans. The sequence goes on from NC_084460.1 coordinate 251,442,144, forward strand.
ATATTCTGGATATTAGCCACTTGTCTGAAGTGAACTTTGCAAACATTTTCTCCCATTCTTTGGGTTGTCTCTTCACTTTGTTGATAATGCCTCTTGCTGTGCAGAGGTTTTTAGTTTGATGTAGTCCCATTTGTGTATTTTTGCTTTAGTTGGCTGTGCCTTTGTGGTCTCATTCAGACAAGCACTGACCAATACCATTTCATTTAGCTTTTGCCCTGTGTTTTCTTATAGTAGTTTCATAGTTTTGGGTATTAAATTTAGGTATTTGATCCATTTTGAGTTGATTTTTGTGTATGGTGAAAGATAGGAGTCTAATTTCAATCTTATGCAAGTAAATATACAGTTTTCCATGCATCATTTATTGTAAAGGCTGTCTTTTCCCCACTGTATATTGTTGGCACATTTGTTCAAAATCAGCTGGCTGTAAGTGTGTGGGTTTATTTCTATCTTGTCTCATTGTCTATTTGTCTATTTTTATGATGGTACCATGCTATTCTGATTACTATAGCTTTATAGTATATTTTGAAGTCCAGAAGTGTGATGTCTCTAATTTTTTTGTTGTTGTTGTTGTTCAAGATTGCTTTAGCTATATGGGGTCTTTTGTGGTTCCAGACAGATTTTAAGACTGTATTTTCTATTTCTGTGAAGAATGTCATTGGTGTTTTGATAGGGATTGCATTGAATGTGTAGATGGCTTTGGGTAATATGAACATTTTAATGATATTTCTTCAAACCCATGAACATGGAATATCTTTCCATTTATTTGTTTCCTCTTCAATTTTTTTGCCAGCTTTTTACATATAGTTTTCATTGTAGAGTTATTTCACTATCGTGGTTAAAATTACACCTAGTTATTTCATTTTGTGGTAGTTATTGAGTGTGGTATTGCTTTCTTGATTTCTTCTTCAGCTATCTCATTATTGGCATATTGGAAGGCTATTGATTTTTGTGTTGATTTTTGCATGCTGTCACTAAACTGAATTCATTTGTTAGTTCTAGTCATTTTGTGGTGGTCTTTGGGGTTTTCTATGTTTAGGATCATGTCATCTGCATAAAGGGATAGTTTGACTTCCTCTTTTCTGATTTGGATGAGCTTTTGGCTTTCTCTTGCTTTATCTCAAACTTCCTGTACTATGTTGAATAAGAAGGGGAAAAGTGGGTGTCCTTAACTTGTTCCAAATCTTAGAGGAAAAGTCTCCAAGTTTTATCCATTCAGTATAGTGTTAATTGTGGGGTTGTCATATATGACTTTATTATATTGAGATACATTCCTTCTATAGCAAGTTTGTTGAGTGTTTTTATCATGAAAGGGGCTGGATTTTATCAAATGTTTTTTTTTCATCTATTGAAATTAATATATATATATATTTTTTTTTTTTCCCTTCATCCTATTGGTGTGATGTAACACGATTATTGATTTGTGTGTAACAAGCCATCCTTTCATCCCTTGGATGAATCCCATCTGATCCTGATGAATGATCTTTCTACTGTGCTGTTGGATTCTTTTTGCTGGTATTGTGTTGAGGATCTTCACATCTGTGTTCATTAGAAATACTGGTCTGTAGTTTTCTTTTCTTTTTTTTTTTTTTTTTTGTAATATCTTTTTCCGGTTTTTGTATGAAGTTAATTTTGGCTTCATAGAATGAATTTGGAAGTATTTCCTTCTCTTCAATTTTTTGGAAGAGTTTGAGAAGAATTGCATTAGTTCTTCTGTAAAAGTTTTGTGGAATTCAGCAGTGAAGCCATCTGGTCCTGGAGTTTTCTTTGTTGGGAGACTTTTTATTACTGCTTCAATCTCATTATTCATTATTAGTCTGTTTAGGTTTTCTAGTTCTTCATGATTCAATCTTAGTAAGTTGCATGTGTCTAGGATTTTATCTTTTTTTCTGGGTTTCCTGTTTGTTTGCATATGGTTGTTCATAGCAGTCTCTTATGATTCTTCATATTTCTGTGGTGTCAGTTGTAATGTGTCCATTTTCATTTCTAATTTTATTTATTTGAGTCTTCTCTCTTTTTTTCTTTGTTAGTCTAGCTAAAAGTTTATCAATTTTGTTTATCTTTTTGAACAGCTTTTTGTTTGATCAATCTTTGTTTTTTTAAAAAATATCTAATTCAGTTATTTCTTCTCTTGTCTTTGTTATTTCTCTCCTACTGATTTGGAATTTGGTTTGTTGTTGTTTTTCTAGTTCTCTGAGGTGTAATGTTAAGTTGTTTATTTGAAGTCTTTCTTCTTTTTTGACATAGGCATTTATTGCTATGATTTTCCCTCATAACAGTTTTTGCTATATCCTCTAAGTTCTTGGAGGTTGTATTTTCATTTTAATTTGTCTCCAGGAATGTTCTAATTTCCTTTTTGATTTTGTTTTTTACCCATTCATTATTTAAGAGTATGTTGTTTAATTTCCATGTATTTGTATGATTTCTAGTTTCCCTTTTCTTGTTGATTTCTAGTTGTATTCCATTGTGGTCAGACATGACAGTTGATATTATTTCTTTATTTTTCTATTGTTATACATACATGTGGGGTGCAACATTGATTTTCAATAATTGTGCAGAATGTCTGGTGGTTAGATCAGTATAGTTAGCTTATTCATCATTACAATATGCAATCATTCTTTGTATCCATTGACCAATTCCTCATTAGCCCCCCTCCCTCTCCCTCTCTCCTTCCCTTTTCCACCTCTAGTTTTCTAAAAGTTCAATGTATTACTGTGATTGTTCCTTTCTCTTTGTCTCTCTTTATTGTTCATTTGTGTATTTATTGATTCAGCTCCCAGCTATGAATGAGAATAAGCAGTATTTCTCTTTCTATACCTAGGTTGTTTCACTTAAGATAATTTTCTGCAAGCTCATCCATTTTGTTGCAAATGATAGAATTTCATTCTTTTTTTATAGCTGAGTAGTATTCCATTGTGTGTATATACCATAATTTCCTTATCCAGTCATCCATCGATGGAAATTTAGGTGGATTCCATTGCCTAGCTGCAATAAACATGGATATGCAGGTATCCCTTCAACCAGATGTTTTCCAATTCTCTGGATATATCCCCAGGAGTGGGATTGCTGGATCATATGGAATTTCTATCTGTAGTTGTTTAAGCATCCTCCATACTGTTCTCCATAATGACTATACTAGTTTACAGTCCCACCAACAGTGCAGGAGGGTTCTCTCTCCACATCCTTGCCAGCATTTTTTATTCTGTCTTTTTTTATAGTAGCCAGTCTAATTGGGGTAAGGTGATATCTTAGAGTAGTATTGACTTGCATTTCCCTGATGATTCGTGATGTTGAGCATTTTTTCATGTACCTGTTGGCCATTCGTACGTCTTCCTTTGAGAAGTGTCTACTCAGCTCCTTTGCCGATTTTTTAATTGGATGATTTTGTTTTTTGCTGAAAAGTTGTCTGAGCTCTTTGTATATTCCAGATATTAATCCCTTGTCAGATGCATATTTTGCAAATATTTTCTCCCATTCTGTAGGATGTCCTTTCACTCTATTGATTGTTTCCTTTGCTGTACAGAAGCTTTTTAGTCTGATATAATCTCATTTGCTTATTTTTTCTTTTGTTGCCTATGCTTTTGGGGTGTTATTCATAAAGTCATTGCCGAGTCCTAAATCTTGGGTCATTTGCCTTACGTTTTCTTCTAGGAGTTTTAAAGTTTTAGGCCTTATATTTAGGTCTCTAATCCATTTTGAGTTAATTTTTGTATATGGTGAAAGGTATGGATCAAGTTTCATTCTTCTACAAATGGATATCCAGTTTTCCTTGCACCATTTATTGAAGAGGCAGTCTTTTCCCCAATGTATGTTCTTGGTGCCTTTGTCTAAGATCAGTTGGCTGTAAATACGTGCGCTGATTTCTGAGTTTTCTATTCTGTTCTATTGGCTCATGTGTCTGTTTTTATGCCAGTACCATGCCTTTTTTTTACTACTGATTTGTAAAATAGCTTGAAGTCAGGAAGTGTAATGCCTTCAGCTTTACTTTTTTTTGCTCAGGATTGCTTTGGCTATTTGGGGTCTTTTGTAGTTCCATATGAATGTTAAGATAACTTTTTCTATTTCTGTGAAGAATGTCATTGGTGTTTTGATGGGAATTGCATTGAATCTGTAGATGGCTTTGAGTAGTATGGACATTTTTACTACACTCATTCTTCCAATCCAAGAACAGGGAATGTATTTCCATCTCTTTGTGTCTTCTTTAATTTCTTTCAGAAGTGATTTTTAGTTCTCATTGTAGAGATCTTTCACTTCATTGGTTAGATTTATTCCTAGGTATTTTGGTTTTTTGGAGACTATTATAAATGGGCTTGCTTTCTTGATCTCTTTTTATTCTAGTTTTTTTTTTTTTTTTTGGTGTATAAAAGTGCTACTGATTTTTGGATGTTGATTTTGTACCCTGCAATCTTACTGAATTCGTTAATATTATTTCAATTTTTTAAAATTTGTTCTGACTTGTTTTGTGACTTCACATAAGGCCTATTCTAGAGAATGTTCTATGTGCTTCTGAGAAGAATGTGTATTCTGCAGCTGGTAGATGAAATGTCCTATAAATGTCCTATAAATATCTATTAGGGCCAAATGTCTTAGAGTAGAGATTAATTCTGATATTTCTTGGTTAATGGTCTATCTGGGTAATCCATCCTTTGCTGAAAGTGGGGTATTAAAATCTTCAACTTTTATTGTGTTGGAGTGTATTTTTCCCATTAGAGGTAATAACAATTGATTTCTATGACTTGATGCCCCAGAATTGGATGTGTATGTATTTAGAATTGTTATATCCTCCTGTTGAATTGTTCCCTTTATCATTATATAATGATCTTTCTTATCTTTCTTTTTTCTTTTCCTTTCCTTGGCTTGAGGTCTATTTTATCTGATAGAAATAGAGGTAGTCCTGCTCTTTTTTCTGGTTTCCATTTTAATGAAACATCTTTTTCCAGCCCTTCACTTGCAGTGTGTGTCTTTATAGGTGAAGCGAGTTTATTGCAGGCAGCATATTGTTGCTTTTTGTTTTATAATCCATTGAGCCACTTTGTGTCTTTTAATTGGGGAACTTAATACATTTACTTTAGAGTTTTTATGGATATATAGAAACTCATTACTGCCATATTGTTACTTTTTTCTGTTTTTTTTTTTGTTGTTGTTGTCGATCCTTTATTTTTCTTTTTTCTGATCTTACTGTATTCCCTTGCGATTGAGTGGTTAATTGCTATTTACTTTTAATCTGTCTCTTCTAAATTTTGTATTATATTTGCCATGAGACTTACATAAACAAGCCATGGTTATATTAGATTATTTTCGAGTAATCACAACGTAACTCTGACATCTTAGAAAATAGAAAGAACCAAAGCCAACACTATTCTTTGTCATCATTTCCCTCCACTTTTTGATATTTTGTAGTTTCAACTTATATCTTTTGCTATTGCCTATCTCTTACAATCTTGTTATACTTGTTGTTGTCTTCTTAGGTTTGTCCTTTAATCTTCACACTAAGGATGTAAGCAGTTTATTCACATTCTCTTCTCCCCCACTTATGACATTGGAGTATTCTGAGGTTGTCTGTGAACTTACTTTGCTAAAGAGTTATATATATTCAAATATTTTCTTCCTCTCTGTAATATTTTCTTCTTTCAAATTGAAAATTCCCTTTAGCATTTCTTGTAAGACTGATTTAGTGTTGGTGAATTCCCTTAGCCTTTGTTTGAGAATGACTTTATTTCTCCTTCATATTAGAAGGTTAGTTTTGCTGAATAGAGACATTCTTTTTTACTTTAGCATTCTGAATATATCCCCTTCTCTCTTATTCTGTAGTGTTTCTACTGAAAAATCCACTGAGAGACATATTAGGGCTTTGTTCAATGTTATGTGCTTCATTTCTCTTGTTGTTTTCGGTATCTTTTTTCTGTTGTTGGTTTTTGATCAGTTGGTTTGCCTTGGTGTGATCCTTCTTGCATTAAATTTGATTGGTGACCTCTGAGCTTCCTTACCTACACACTGAAATGTTTCTCCAAACATTTTTTTTTTTTTTTTTAGGTGGCTGGCTGGTATGGGGATCGAAACCTGTGGCCATGGTGTTTTATAAGGCTGTGCTCACCAGCCAGTCCCATCTTTCTCCATACTAAGTTTTCAGCCATTTTTTCTTTGAATGTGCTTTCTACATCTCTTCCTTTTTCTTTTCCTTTGGGTTCATCAATTACGTGGGGGTTATTTGCTTGAGAGAGTCCCATATTTACTGTATTTCCATTTCAATTTTTCCTTATTCTTTTTCCATTTTTGCTCCTCTGACTTGACAATTTCATATGTTTTATCTTCAAGCTCACTGATTGTTCCTCAGTTTGATTAAGTCTGCGGTTGTAGCTTTCTATTGGCTTTTTCAATTCAGATATTTTATTCTTTATTTCCCCAATTTCTATTTTTTTTAATTGATTCAACTCCTCTGTCAAATTTCTCATTCTGCTGTGTATTATTTTTCAGATATCATTTAATTTTCTATCTATATTTTCTTGTGACTCTGTGAACATTCTTAAGAAGGTTATTCTGAATTCTTTGTCAGACATTTCATAAATCCCCTGTTCTTTTGGGTCCATTGCTGTTGCCTAGTTTTTTTCCTTTCATGGTGTAATATTTTTATGTTCTTTCATGATCTTTGTGCCTTTACATTGATTCTTGGGTATTTGAGGAGATGGCTACTACCCCTTCTAAGATTTATAGATGCTCTTTGGTGGTGTTAGACCTTTACTGTTTAATATGAGCTTTGTCTTTAATCTATGTTTTTTCTCCTTAGTTCTGTGTTGGATTATTATCTACCACTACCATTTAAACTGTGTTCTAGAACTAATTTGTTGTCCTTTGGTTGATTCCAAAATTGGGAAAACTTCCTGTGGAGACAAGCAGTTGAGCCCTGTGTTTAAGCTAAATTGCTGCTTTGCTGCTTATTCTCTTTGGAAGGTTTTTTGTGTGGTTCAGATTTTATTGTTGGCATTTTAACCACTTCTGGGTTTTGTGAAGTCAGATACACCTGGGCTTTGTGCAAATTCTGACCTGGGTCTGAGTCTTTTCAGCAAACTGTGTTTCCTACCATTCTATTTCCTAGACCAGTGTCCACTGAGTGGACTTACACAGATTGGAAGGCAGATCAACTGCTCACTCTATGACCAAATGTTCCCCTGGAGGGCAACCTCCCCCTGCACTTCAAAGGCATCTCGTGGGGTAGGCCATGTTGTGGTCTCTGGCAATGACTCACCAGCCTCTGGGTGGCTCATATCTTTGGTTGGCTGTAGCCTCTTGCTCCTATGTGGGTCCACAGGAATGCTTTCTATGGGCTGGTATGCTGTGCTTCAAGGCCCTCTTCTTCCCTGCAGACTCCAAGCAAGTTCATGCAAGGGGCTCTGCTGTGGCTTTTGCTGTCTACTGCTCTGTGTGCTCACTGGGCCAGCCCTGAAATAGCCAGGGTTTAAAGAGGTCTTTTGCTACAGTTTCTCCTGCCTTCACCAATTCCATGGACTCTTCTCCTCTTCCCTTGAACTCCTGCAGTCCAAGGTTGGCAGTCTTTGCTTTTTGATAGTAGTAAATTGATTAGTTGTGAGAGAGATTGATGCTGAGAACTATCTATTCTGCTATCTTGAGGATATCTCCCCTTGATATACTATTATCAAATTAAGTCCATACTTTATTCACATTTCCTTAGCTGTTACTTCAAGTACTTCTTTTTTCCAGGATGTTATCATTACATTTATTTCTCATGTTTCCCTAGGCTCTTCTTGGATTTGGCAGTTTCTCAAACTTTCCTTTTTATTTGTATGATCTTGACAGTTTTGAAGAGTATTGATCAAGTATTTTGCAGAATGCCCTCAATTAGGATTTGTCTGGTGTTTTTTTCATGATTAGACTGGGATTATGGGTTGTGGATAGGAATGCTACAGAGGTAAAGTGTCATTTTATCACATTAATGCAAAGCTACATGCTATCGTCATGACTTATCTCTGTCAATTTTGACCTTGATCAACAGGCTGAGGTAGTGATTGTCAATAGGAAGAGGTAGCAATGGCCAGGATTTTCCACTGTACAGTTAGTTTACATCTCTCCCCGCCCCTCCCCCCCACCCACCTTCCCCAATTCAATATTGTCCTCTCTGGAAAAATAGTTACTATGAATACCTGAAGAGTGAGGATTTATCTATCTTCTGGAGGGCAGAGTATCTATATAAAATATTTGGAATTGTTCTGCATAGAACATTTATCTCTACCCTAGTAAGAAATGTTTTATCAAGTAGAGTACAGTGCATATGCACATTTTCTTTTCCTTTTGGTCTTAAAGACTGTACTCAGTTTAAAAATTGCAAGATATCACTTCCCCACCCCATCAAAGAAATTGTTGGATACATTCCTATTAGAGTTAGATTGTTTTGCCTTTTGTTGTTGTTTATTTACATTCTACATGCTATACTGTGATCTTCCCTCCTTCCATTTAAAATATTTAATTGTACATATTAAAGTTCATTCTTTGTCTTATGAAGTTCAATGAGTGTTTTGGTATTTAGGCAAATATCTACTGCTCTAAATTCTTAATTACACTATCATACAAAATACTTTAACTGTTCTAAAAATTCCTCTATGTTTCACCTATTCAACCCTTCCCCTGAACCACTGACAAACACTGATCTTTTCACTGCCCTTCAGTCTTGCAGTTTCCAAGATGTCATATAATAGGAATCGAAAGGTAAGAGTGTTTTTTTTTTTTTTAAAGATGAGCAGTAAGGGGACCTTAAACCTTGACTTAGTGTTGTCAGCACCACACTCTCCCAAGTGAGCCACAGGCTGGCTCTGTAAGGGTGCTTTTAAAACTCACCTTTTTCACTTAGCAATATTATAATTAAGGTTTCTGCATGTCTTTTTGTAGCTTGATAGCTACTTTCTCTTTATTGCTGAATACCATTCCTTTGTGTGGGTGCACCTCAATTTGTTTATCTATTCACCTGCTAAAAGACTTCTTGGTTGCTTCAGGTTGGAGCTATTTTGAATAAAGTTGCTATAAAAATTCACATACAGGATTTTGTGGACCAAAGTATTCAAATGAGTTGAATAAATATTTAAGAGTGTTATTTCTATATCATATCTTAAGGTTATGCGTAGCTTTGAAAGAAACAGTCAAACTGATTTCCAAAGTGGCTGTACCATTTTGCATTTCCATCAGCAGCTGATAAAATTTCTCTTGCTCTGCATGTTTTCTAGGAACTGTTATTGTTTGTGATTAGAATTTTAGTCATTCTAATGGGTGTGTAGTGATATCTCACTGCTATTTTACTTTGAAATTTACTAATGACAAATGACAACTTTTCATATACTTATTTGCCATCTGTATATCTTTTTGATGAACAATCTGTACAGATATTTTGTTCATTTTTTACCTGGATTTGTTGTTTTCTTATTGCTGAGTTTTAAGACGTCTTTGCATATTTTGTATACAAATTTTCTATAAGATAGGTGTTTTGTGAGTATTTTCTCGCAATCTGTGCCTTGTCCTTTGAGTCTCTAACAGATTGTATCACAGGACACAAAGTTTATAATTTTAATAAAGTAGAATTTATTGTTTTTCTTTCATGACTAATGCCTTTGGTGTGGTGCCAGAAAAAGCATTGCCACACGCAAGGTCACCTAAATTCTCTCCTGTGTTTTCTTCTGCAATTTTGGTAGTTTTGCATTTTACATATTGGTGTTTGACTCATTTTGAGTAAATTTTTGTGAAAGATTTAAATTTTGTGAAATTTTTGTGTCTAGGTGTGTTAGTCCGTTTTGTGTTGCTATAACAGAATACCTGATACTGGGTGATTTATAAAGAAAAACATTTATTGCTTACAGTTTTTGAGGCTGGGAAGTCCAAAGTCCATCTGGTGGTGATGACAGTGACCCAGGGGTCTCACATTGCAAGATGGTGGAAGCAGAGAGAGAAAGAGAGAGAAAGAAAGACTCTCCTCTTCTTCTAAAGTCCTTAGAACCATTCCCCAGACCACCATATTTAATCCATTCACTATGGCATAGTGCTACAATACAATCACCTCTTCAAGGCCCCACCTTTCAATCACCGTGATAGGATTTTCCACCCTCTTAACAGTCACAGTGGGGGCTAATTTTCCAATACATAAAACTTGGGGGGCACAATTTTAGCTTCAGGGAGTTTTGGAGGGACAGAATTCAATCCACTACATTCTGTCCCTGGCCCCCCAAAACTCATGTCCTTTTCACATGCAAATACATTCATTTCATTCCCAAACTCTTAACTTGTTTCAACTCAAGAGACCAAAGTTCAAAGTCCCATCTGTGAAATCAATGCAAATTATCTACTTCCGAGATACAATGGTGGGACAAACATAGGGTACATATTTCCATTCAAAAAGGGAGAATTAGGCCAAAAGAAAGGGGTAACAGGTCCCAAACATGTCCAAAACCCAGCAGGGCAGGCATTAAATCTCAAGGTTGGTTTATCAGGTACCTTGATTCCATGTTCGACCTCCTCTGCAGGCTGGTATGGAGGTTGAGTCCCCAAGTCCTCTGGCAGCTCCACTCCTATGGCTTTCCTGGTCTCAGTTGATGCTATAGCTCTTGCAGGCTGGTGCTGCATGCTGTTAGCTCTACAGGTCTGGGGTCTCCATGGTGGCCCTGTTCTCACAGCTCCACTAGACATGGCACTGATGGGGTTTCTCTGCTGCAACTCTGACCCCACATTTCTGCTTGGTATTGCTCTAGTGAAGGCTGTCTGCAGTGACTCTGCCCTGCAACAGATCTCTTCCTGGGTTCCCAGACTTTTCCATCATCCTTTGAAATTGGGGTGGAGGCTCCCAAGCCTCTATAGCTCTGGCATTCTGCAAGCCTGCAGACCTAATACCACGTGGATGCTGCCAAGGCTTCAGGCTTGTATTTTCCAAAGCTGCATGATCAGCCACACCTGAGGCCAATTTATCCACAGATGGAGCAGCCAAAGCAGAGGTGCTGGTATTGGAAGCAATTTCCCAAGGTGGTACTGGGTAGTGAGCCCATGGAGGCCTCCTCAAGCCTGTTCCCCAAGAACATTTTGTCTCCTTAGGACTTTGGGCCTGAAATGGAAGGATTGGCCCCAGAGGCTTCTGTGATGCCTTCAGGGCCTTTTTCTCCTTCTCTTGATATTCCCCTTTCTTCATACTAATCTTCTTCGCTAATGCTCACTGGGCTGCACCATTGCATGCTCTCTGCTTCTCTACCACATGGCCAGGCTGCAAATTTTCTAAATTTTTATACTCTGCTTCCCTTTTAAATTCTGGCTTCACATTGTAGAATATACTAACATTTATAAAGCAAATGTATTTCACAGGGCCTAGTTTCCAAAGCCTTGCAGTTTCAGATTTAGCCTAACTTTTTAAAATTAAATATAGAAATATTAACCTTGCAAAAGACAGAAAACTTTCCCCAGGCTAAAGTGTATGTTGTAGATATAGAATTGTAACACAGCAAAGTTGCTAGCTCAAGGACAGACAGGTTACTTGATTGTTATGTAAACATACTAAGGAAATTGCTGTAGGGAAAGAAAATGTTTGCTAAGAACAAGCTTTTGTTGGTGGATTGACTTAACCTTTTGCAAATTGCATTAAGGAATGTCACTTTGTTATTTCACTGATGTTACTGGCTTCTTTTGTTAAACTATACTTAGCCATAGCTCCATTTACGTTCCTTTTCTGTAACTTCCTGGTCTGGAGAATAAATATGGGGAGAGAACCCCAGTTTGTGGTTAAGTTCCCAAAGGAGGAATGCCTCTCTCTTGACGATTCTGGGAAATTAACCCCTTTGGGGTGTCTCACTGCTCAGAGGAAATGAGCTTTGAGTAATCCTTTTTGCATCTCCATCATCCGTGTGAGGCAAAGCAACAGCACATCAAGGCTTTGCCACCATAACTCAGCATAGGCTCTTGCAAGTAGCCATGCAACTTCCATAATGTTCTGCTGCTTGGAAATTTCTTCCACCAAATAATCTGGTTCACAACTCTTAAGTTCCAACTTCCAACAAAGTCCTAGGGCGTGGACATAATACAGTCAAATTCATTGCCATTGACAGCAAGGGTGATCTTTGCCCCAGTTTCTGATAAACTCCTTCTTATTTCTATCTGAGAACTCCTTAGAATGTACTTTACAGTCCATGTTTCTCTCAGCATTCTGCTTGCAACCATGTAACCAGCCTCTAAGACATTCCAAACTTTCCCTTGTCTTTTTGTCTTCTTCTGAGTCCTCCAAATTCTTCCAACCTTTGCCTAACATCCAGTTCCAAAGCTGCATCCACATTTTCTGGTACCATATAGCAACACCCCACTCTTTGGTACCAGTTTTCTGTATTAGTCCATTTTGTGTTGCTATAACAGAATACCTGAAAATGGGTAATTTATAAGGAAAAGAGGGTTATTTGACTCATGATTCTGGGACAGCTGCATCTGGCACAAGCCTCAGGCTGCTTCTACTCATGGTGGAAATGGCAGGCAGCCGGCAGGTACAAACAGATCACATGGGGAGAGGAAGCAAAAGAGAGTAAGTACCAGGGTCTTTTTAAACAACCAGCTCTCATGAGAACTAACAGAGCAAGAACTCACTCATTACTCTCCCCACCTAGGGAAAGCCCTAATCCATTCATGAGGGATCTGCCCCCATGACTCAATCAGTTTCCAACACTGCCACATAGGGGATCAAATTTCTACATGAGTTTTGTTGGGGACAACACATCCAAACTCCATCACTAGGTTTATTTTATTGTATATTTGTTAAATTGTTCCAGCACTATTTGTTGAAAAGTCCATCATTTCTCCATTAAATTGCCTATGCGCTGTTGACAAAAATCAGATAGAAAAACTTGTTTACACTTATTGCTATTATATTCAATTAACATACATATTTATTGTTTTTGCCATATACTATGCTGCCTTGATTACTATAATCTTACAGTAAATCTTGAAATGAGAGAGCATGTCTCCTCTAATTTTGCTCTTCCTCCTTAGCGTTGTGATGACTATTCTCATTCATTTGCCTTTCAACATAGACTCTTAGTCTGTTTAGTGACATGTAAACAGTTATTAAGTTTGCAATAATTAGCACCTTAATATTGAGTCTTTTAACTCATGAACATGGAATATTTCTCTATATATACGTCTTTGTGAATAGTTTTTCAACTGAGTTTGTAGTTTTCTGCATTTAGACACTGTGTATATTTGTTAGACTTATATCTAGGTATTTCATTTTGTTTGTGTACTATGGTAAATGGTGTTGTTTACTTAAGTTGAAGTTCTAATTGCTTATGCTGGTACACAGTACAACAATCGACTTTTATATATTGACTTTGTATTATGCGAACTTCCGAGAGTTACTTATTAGTTCCATTACACTTCAGTTGATTATTTGGATATTTCTATATAGACAATCATGTCATCTGTGATCAAAGATAATTTTATTTCTTACTTCTTCAATTTACATACTTTTTTTTTGTCTTTTTGCACTAGCTATGATTTTCAGTACAATGTTGAATATAAGTGGTGAGAAAGGACGTCCTTTCCTTGCAATTAATCTTGGAGGAGAAGCATCCAGTTTCTCTCCATTAAGTGTGAGGTTAGCAACAGTTAGTTTTGTTTTGTTTTTTGTAGATGATCTTTATCATGCTGAAGAAATTCCACTCTATTCCTAGTTTTGTGAAAAATTTTAATAGGAATGGATGTTAGAGTTTTGCAAATGCTTTTTCTGCTTTGATTGCTATGATCTGTTGATTTTTTTTTTTCTTTAGACTGTTGATGTGGTGGATTGCACTAATTGTGCACTAATTGAGTTTTGAAGGTGAACCAGTCTTGCATACCTGGAATGAGTTCCACTTAGTCATTGTGCATTATTTATACATTGTTGGATTCTATTTGCAAATATATTTTGAAAATATTTGCATTATGTACATGAGATCTATTGAGTCATAGTTTTCCTTTCTTACTATATTGTTACCTGGATTTGGTGTTAGACTAATGGCTTCAAAAAATGAACTATCAAGTGTTTCCTATGTTTCTATTTTTTTTTTTTTTTTTGGAATAGTTTTCCCCCAGCATTTGCATTCATTTCCCTTATTCATATGCTATATTCACATGATCTGTGACTAATTTATTGCTTTAATCAAGCAGTTATTTTATCGATTATGAAAAAGAAAATGAAAACATTTTATTTACCTTTATTCCTTCTTTAATGCTTTTCTTTTTAAATGTAGGTATGAGTTTCTCACCTATGTCATTGTCATTTTTATCCTTCTTGAAGAACTTTTAATATTTTTTGCAGTACAGGTCTACTGGTGATGACTTTCATCCGTTTTTGTACTGGTAAGAAAGTATTTATATTTCCTCTTTTGAAAGATGCTTGCTCAATATAAAACTCTAGGTTGCTGCTTGATTGTTTGAACACATTAAATATTAATTTCGCTCTTGCATACCTTGTTTCTGTTGAGAAATTGACTATAGTTTTTATTCTTGTTCTTCTCTAGGTAAAGTGTTTTGTCCTCTAGCTTCTTTCAAGATATTCTGTGTGTCCTTGATTTTTTTCAGATTTAATTCAAAATGCTTAGTTATAGAATTTTTGCTATTTATCCCGCTTAGTATTCTCTGAGCTTTTGTATCTGAGATAAGATATCTGTCAAAATTTTTGAAAGATTCTTGGCCATTACAACTTTAAGTATTTCTTCTGTTCTGTTCTCTCTTTTCCTTCTGGTGTTCCAAAAATACACATAAGTTAATACCTTTTTAAATTGTCCCACAATTCTTGGTTGTTCTGTTCTATTTTTGCCATTCATTTTTCTCTTTGCATTTTCATTTGGGAAGTATCTATTATCATATCTTGGAGCACACTGATTCTTTTCTAAGAAGTTTCTAGTCACCTGATGATTTCACCAAAGACACTCTTCATCACTGTAACAGTATTTGTGAATTCTAGGGTTTCCTTTTGATTCTTTCTTAGTGCTTCCATCTCTCTGCTTATGTTAACCATCTGATTTTGCATGTTGTCTACTTTTTTATTAGATCGATCCATTAACAGCTTAATTACTGCTGTTTTAAATTCCTTGCTTGGTAAATCCAAAATCTATATCCCATATGAGTCTGCTTCTGATGTTTGCTTTGTCTCTTCAGAGTGTGGATTTTCTTGACGTTTGCTGTGCTTTGTAATTTCTTTTTGAAATCTGAGCATAATGTTAGAGTTGATAGAAACTGGGGTAAAAATGTCTTTACTGTAAGGTTTTATGTTAATCTGGCTATCGGATAGGCTGTGTTTGATGTTTGCTTTAGGTTTACGTTTGCAAGCCTTCAAATTCCTTCAGTTTCTTTTTTTTTTTCTTTTGTCTCCCTATTGACTTTAGGATTTCTTGACTACTTTCCTGAGGTACAGTATGAGTATTATAAGTCTTTCTGTAATCCACTTTTATTATTCAAGAGATCTGTTGTCATGCTAATAAGGTACAGAAGAAGACGTACCTTCTATAATGCTATGATTAAACCTTAGTCTTTTATTGGATTTTGCCTCTGGTCTGTGACTTTCAACAGTATTTTCGTTTCCCAAACCCTCCTACCACCACACACATACATCCTTATGGATGTAAAATCCATAAGGAGCTGGAATTGCAGAAATGTTCTTCACCCAAGTAGGATTAGGCTCTGCCCAAGTCTTTTCCACTGGAAAATAGACTTGTGTAATGTAGAACTAGCTTTATTGTTTAAAAACACGTAAGAATCTTTTCTATCCATACACTGTGAGAAACCGGTCGAGTTCCTTTAGGTAAAACCCACAAAAGTATGCAGACTCCCTTAATACTGTGGCTTTCAGGAGTTTTTCACCTTCATGCTAGTTCACACAGCCTCTAGCACGTCTTCAAAACTACCATTTAAATGTTGATTCCAGTTTATGGCTCTAGTGACAGGTGGTTCTGATAAGCCAGTCTTGGCTGTGGCTCTCTGAATTCACTTCTATCCCCAGATTTTGGGGTGGCAGTTTGCCCTGCAACTTCAGTTCTTTGTTGAGTCCAAAGAAAGTAGTTAATTTTAGTTTGTTCAGCTCTTCTTCTTCTTATTGGAATGGTAACTTCCAACTTCCTTTCATGACAGATCTGAAATAGGAATTCCCAGGTCATACAATTTTGATTGATTATTCTTAACTACTTGCCATTCATCTGTCGAATAAATTACATTTCATGACTTCATCCTGTTAAAAGGCATTAATGTGTCCTGATCAAAAGGATGGACTCTGCAGTCAGACTTCAGATTTAAATTATGACTTCTGCATCTACTAGATATCTAGCCTTAAGAAAGTGATTTTATTTCTTCAGGTTCAACCTTCCAATCCACAAGATGAATATAAATCCTAATCGGTAGGGTTGCAGAAGGCTTTGATAAAATAACCCACATGTGAATTATCTGGCACATAGTAAACTAAGCACTAAATAAAAATTAGCTGGTAATATTTGCTATTATGATTAGTTTCATTATTATTCTCAGTCTATTAGAACCACATCAGCTCCTTATTGTTTCTTGAACTCCTCAGGCCTTTGTACTGTTTCTTCTACGTGAAGTGCTCTTCACAAAGTTACTGTGTAAATAACATCCTCATGTCTTTGAAGTCATTTTCTGTGTTCTTAAATGTCATATTCTCATTGAAGGTCATGCTGACTGACATATTTAAAATAGTAACTAGCACTTATCATCCTTCCTTACACTTCTGATGCTCTTTACTTTGCTCTATTTTCTCGTAGCATTTATTTTCTTCTAACATTCTATATTATTTATTTTATTGTGTTTATTGCTTTTCTTTTTCCTTTTATTTAAACTGCATGAACACAGGCACTATGGTCTGAATGTTTGTCCCCTCCAAAGCTCATGTTGGGTATTAATCCCTACTATGGTACTTGAAAAGTGGGGCCTTTAAAAGGTGATTGGACTGTGAAAACGAAGCCCTCAGAAATGAATTAATCCATTCACAGATTAATGTGTCATTAGGGTGTATACTGGGAGCTTTGAAAGGAGAGGAAGGAAGCGTGTGGAAATGCTCTTGCTCAGCTCTTGCTGTGGGATACCCTGCATTGCCATGGAACTCTATAGAGCCCTCACCAAGAAGAAAGCCCTCACCAGATGCTTCCCTTGACTTTGGACTTCCTAGGCACCAAAACTGTAAAAAATAAATTTTGATTCTTCATAAATTACCCAGGTTCAGGTATTCTGTTACCAGCAACAGAAAATTGACTAATACAACAGAGTTCTCTACCTCATCCAAATGTCTCTGAATATTGTTTAGAACAAGACTGAATTATCACATGTACTTGACACCTTCTTGTTGAAAATTTGAACACTGCTAAACAATAGTTGCTTAAGAAATAAGGATTCCTTTGCAGAATGTGGTGTAGTCATGTGAGTAGTGTAGTAGTTTTCTGAGCTATCATAAAAAAAGAAAAAGAAAAGAAAAAAAATTTACAAACTTGGTAGCTTAAAAGAATAATAATTTTTGTTTCACAGTTCTGGATGCTGGAATTCTAAAATCAAGGTTTCAGCAAGGCCATACTCCTCCAAAAACTCTAGGGGAGAATATTTCGTTCTGGTGACTTCCGGTGTTCCTTGGCTTGGAGTGCATAACCTTAATCTTTGTCTCTGTCTTCACTCGGCTTTGTCCTTTGTGTCTGTGTCTTCTCTTTCATGTGTAATGGGGACATTTGTCACCATATTTAGGACCCACCTAGGTAATTCCAGATTATCTCAATTTGTAAGCTTTAACTTAATTATATCCAGAGACTCCAAATAAAATCACAGTCACAGGTTCCAGGCAGACATGTCTTTTTTGGGGGAAGGGGCACCATTCAATCTGCTGAAGATAGCGTGTTTGATATCGTTGATTGAGCACTTGCTGAATTGTGTCTCGATGTGTTTGAAATAATTACTTGGCTACTCAAAGTGTGGTTTCTGTGTCAGCAGCGTGAACATCATCCAGAAACAGTTTAGATATACAGAATCTTAGGTTCCACACTCATGCATATGAATTAAATGTGCATTTTAAACAAAATCCTTAGTTGTTTCAGATGTACATTAAAATTTGAGAAGTCCTGATGTAGATAGGAATGAAGCAGAAACTAAATAACACACAAAAATTAAAGAGCTATGTAAATTTGAAATCAAAAGACAAGCGCTACAAGTTTTGTGAAAATAGGTGGTAGGGAGTGTACAAAAATTGAAAAAGCAAAGAATTGTGGGTAGCTTGGTGTATCAATAAAAATGGAACTTAGGTAATATACAGGGAAAAAAAAGTTTAATCAAGTGAGTTATATACAGTAGGAACAAGAAAACCACCCTGTAAATAGAGCAGTACGCTTTGCAGGGATTATCAATATCTGCCCTCTTTAGAAGACATATCACGTATATTTCTATGTGTGTCCTCAGAGTTCCTGGTTTAGTAGGTGTGGGGTGGTCCTCGGAGATTTGATTTATAACATGTTCCCAGGTAAAGCAGATGCTGCTGGGCCAGAGGACCACATTTAAAGAACTTTTCCCTTATAGTTATTCAGAGCATTTGTGTAAATATGCCAATTTAAAAAAAATGCCTAAGTTCTTTGAGTTCCAAACTTGGTTCCTCAAGAACCACCTTCTTTTTAGATTTCTTTGAACAAGATAGGTCATTTTAAAATTTTTGTTCTACTTCTAAGAGAAACTGGTGACAGAAGAAGTGAAAACAGATTTTAAATGTGAACGATCTAGATCTATGCAGTCATAAATTTCTTGAGTAATCTTAAGATATCTAATTGTTGAACAGTGCTTTGTGTCTTCCATTTTTTTTAATAGTATAGTGTCTTGATATATGTGTAATTGTTATGTCAGACACCTAGGGCTAGAGACCTAGTCTTGGAATATGCAGTATGGATGGTGATAAAAATGAGCCAGTGCCATTAACCATCTGTACTGACAGCAGAGCTGTATACAAGGGTTTGACCCTTTGGATCTCTACTTGGAAGTAGAGATGGTAGCTGGTAGGTCATTGGCCCTTGTGGGGGCAAGCCATGTGACAACTGTTATGGGAATTAGGACAAGAAAAGGAAGTAACTCTTTTCCATTTCACAGAACATTCCTCCTTACAGTCTGGGCAATGATGAAGCTGACGCACTGGCTAAGGTAAGGTGGCTGGAGAGAGCTCCAGTAGCTGATGTAGCCGGGTGGCTACATCAAAGAATGCAGCATGCTGGCTGCAAGACCATGTGGTTGATGGCCCACGGGGTGCTGCATAAACCCAACAAAGAGTGCCCCTTATGGGCTGATGTGCTCCTCATGAGCAGACAGGTGCCTCTGATGGGCAGATAACCCATGTGAGAGTGCCCCTGACATTGTGGCAGGTGTACTTTGTGGGTCCATTGCCAAAGTCAGAGAGTTACTGGTCTTTTGTTTGTATGGCCTTGTGGGGCCCCAGATCAGGTAAGCAGTATGAAGGCATTGAATAGCCTTACAGCCATGTTTGGTCAACCTCTAATAACAGAGAGTGATAATAGAACTCACTTTACTGTACATGAGGTACAGACATGGGCTTCACAGTTGTCTGTCCAGTGGAAACTACATGTGCCATATCATCCCCAGGCAGCAGGAGTGATTGAACAGTACAATGGCCTTTTGAAAAAGGGATTAAGGCTGTCCACCCAACCGCCATCTTTGAAGGGATGGACACGTCAGTTGTGGCCAACAGTTAGCATCCTACATGAGAGACCCCGCAAGGGTGGGACCTGTCCAGTGGAGGCTCTGTCGCAGAGAGCTGCAACACCTATTCAATTACAGGTCACTGCTAAAGATGATCTCCTGAAACCTGGATATGATAAGAATGAAAATATTCTCTTACTGGCCCCAACTTGTTTATACTAGGGGCAGACAGTACAATGGGAATGGCCATGGAAAATAGAAGACTCCCAGGTACACTGTGTTAGCCTGGTTGGATCTTGGGGAAGAGGATTAGAAGACTTGAAATTCTCACCTTGGGTAATGAGTACCTGGCCTCCCTGAGTAAAAGTAACATGGCCTGGAACAGATAAACCTTTTCTTAAAGCATACAGTTGTATTATCATTGTGGCTAATTATGAGTTCCCCTATACTGTTACATGTAGAACCTACAGATCCAACAGTGTTAGCTGATAATATGTGGTATCATAGACCAGGTAAGACACCTGTTCCTGCAACTATTCTTTCTCAAGATGGTAAATTAGCTGCTCTGGGAGGGAGAACTGGTGTTGTAGTAACATGTTGTTATAGCCTATATTGCTGCTTTGACCTATGGATACAAGGGTCAGCTATTCTTCCTAAGGGAATATGTGGAATATCAAAAGCATAGATTGTACAGCAAGTGACCCTGAAGGGGTGGACTATAAGGAACATAGAAAAGGTTTAGTCTGGATCTCTCACCTCACATCTGTTACAAATGGGCAAGATTCAGCACATTCACTAGAAACAAGTTATAGAAGTAGTGTAACTGCACATGTGTGCCCATTCACTGATTCAGCCTGATTTTTGTAATTATGTAATGCTAGCCTTGTGCCCACTATTGAGTACTAAGAGCAAAAAGTTAATTGCTCTGAACTGCTGGTCAGCAGAGCACAGTGGAGAATGGCAGAGCTCATGTCTGAGAATAAAGCATGTTTGTGAAGCTCACTTCTGAAGAATAAAGTATGTCTACCTTGCATAATGCTGTGAGACTCTTCTTTCAATTACCTGACTCACGGCCTGCACAGGAAGAGGTTGAAGGATCTGAGATCAGCCTAACAGCTCATTAAACAAATGTTACTGAACACAATATTAAGTCACGTACCATAGTTTTTAGTTGGACATAACAGACTATTCAAGTCCTCAGAGATATTTTCTAAATATTTCAGAACCTCCCTCAAGGATGCCACTGAAAGAAGAGTGAAGAGATCTCAAAGGATAAAATGTAGACACTTTCTTATTTTGGTCCAGATGTTTGAATTTAGAAATAAGAAGTACACACTTTTCCAATAGACTTTAACCTTTGCTTCAGAATTGCTAGCCAAGCTTAATGACTAGATGTCATTAACAATTGAAACAAGGAGAAATGTGCAAATACTTGAGGAGATTTTGACATTTATTCACGTGGGGCAGGGATTTAAAAAAAAAAAAAAGTTAGTGAGTTTCCAAACCAAGGAGTCTGTCCTCTCTGAAATGTTCAGAAAGTAAATGTCTGTTATACGAAATCATGATTCTAACCAAGAGAGAGAAGTGTATTGTATCAATAATTAGGACTTTTTGTATATCACCAACAATTCTGTAGAGGGTCAAGAAGCTGAACTAAGAATTTGAAAATATTTAACCATGTCTGAATCAAACAAACATAGATGATGCATTCATATCAAAGGAGTTAGAAACACTCCTTTGTTAAGAACACTTTGGTTCCCTGAGATATTTATAGTTAGACTAATAATTATTGATTGTATCCATCACTACTGACTTTAGAAGGCAGTTACTAAATGGCAATTAATAAGTAGGCAATCCCTATCCAACTCTGAACAAAATACAGTGAGTCTTCCTGAGCAGTGCAGGAGAGAAAACACTTGCCCCTGCTAAAGGCAGAGAAATCACCCTCTCTTATCCATACATAAGTCCATTTTCTTTCTCTGTGTCTTTATTTCTCTCTACTAGAAGATCATTACTAGAAATATCAAAATTTAATATTATTATCCTTCAGAATGCATACAATTTCAGTTAAATAAATAAATGTGTGTTTACTTAATTTAGATAAATATTTATATCAGCATTTTAAATTAACAGATTTTTTTTAATCATATTCCTCATTGGAATGCATTTAGTGATGGTTTGATAGGTTCAACTAATTCATCATCACAATCAGGAATGATGAGAAAGAATTTTTTCTCAAGCAAGATAAAATAATGAGAGAAGTTGTCATGATGTAACGGTAATAATAGTAGATGCATTGTCTAATATATATATATATGTATATTAATATGTGGCATATACCATGTGTACAAATTATGTATACCTAGGCCAAAGTGTTATTTTTATTTTTACAAAAGTATTAAAAAGCTGTGCTATGATCTAACTTGTTGCACTAAACCTAAGTTCTAATAAGATTGATGAAGATTTTTTTTTCTCAATGGAAAAATTAAATTTTCCCATGAGGTTATAAATGACTAAAATGGGAAATAAATGTTAAATACACTAAAGCCTTTACTTAAATGGAACAGAGTTGCATTATTAAATTTTATAAAATTTTACTGAATTATCAAAAATCATGGAGGAAATGCTATATTTTGTATATTTTATTTTCAATGATGAGGAAACTGTAGTGTGAGCAGTGTGAGTAATCTTTTAACAAATACTACCTGTACTCTTTTCAGATAGTCCCTGCCCAATTTAGCACATACTTTACATTGAAGATTTTGAAAAAAAAAAATGCTTTAAATATATTTATTAGATCTAAATCAGAAGCAAAGAAGCCATTGTAACATTCCTCTAATCATATTACTATTCCTGTAGTGTAACAATAGAATGCTAGAAAATAAAATGGCAGGACACAAACCTCAGGTGTCAACTTGTCACCATGTTACATGTAAAGTAGTTATTAAAATCATTAAGCCATCAACTCGTGAAGTTTGGATGCACCAGATATAGCAAGCTGGTTTAATTGCTTACCATTTTACTTTGAGTGAAAGAAAGAAAGGAAGGGGGAGAAAGGCGTATGAAGCTGCATGTTCAAAAGATACTTGTAAAGCCTTCTATCAAAATGCAATGAAAAAATAATTCTCCATCGGAATAGCGGATAAATGAAGATTTGTTTGTTAAATTTAGATTTCTTATTGTCCTCAAAATCAAGGGGGGAAAAGCACCTAATTACCTGCAGAGCTTAAAGAAAAGCTGAGGAAATGCTATTATAAAAAGTGCAAGAAAGCCAACTTGACATTGCATAATGTCTCTACTTTTTGAAATTAAACACAACAGGTCCCACAGAGTTTTATTTATTTATTTATTTAAATCTGTTTGAATGATGGACTGATGAGTAGAATTGCCATATTGCCATTGTGGAGTATAACTGGTGTTGTTTGCATTGTTTCCAATATAACAGTGTAGCCTAGGAAAAACACTAAATCATTCGATTTTCTATCTGCTCCTTTGGGGCTTGCGTATTTGTGCAAAGATCAATATTACTTAGTGAGAAAGAGATTTGAGTTCAATATTAGATTTAGAATGCAGGTATGAATTTGGAATTATTATTTGTCGCTGAAGATTACATTGTGCAATGGGGTTGTTTTTTGTTATTTGTTTGTTTTTAAAATGCATTTCCTTTAAATTGCAGAATTAGCAACAGAAAGGTAATATTTCTTAACTTTATAGAATAAGTCTAGTTCAATATTAATGCTTACTGATAATCTGAGACTAGCAGAGAGTTCTGTATACACTTCTGTACTTTTCATTTATTTAAATATTACAAAAAGATTAACAATGAGTGAATATATAAGCATATATTATATATGATCTTATATTTCAATTTTATATCCACCACATTTCATCTTATAATATAGATTTGATTTCTATTTTATAGTATATTTTAGAATTATATACATATGTATTTTTTCTCTGTTCATTGAAAGCAAAAACGGTTATTTTAAAAAATACAATTTATATTTTGTCTAATTTTCATTGGGTGAGAGATTGGCTTTATTTGTGCACAAATCCATATATTTTGGTAGAAGTGGTGCTAAATAATTTAATATTGAGTCAAGTTATTTTCAGACAAAAATGTGAATCCCCTGTATTAAAAGGATATAGACTTGAAATCAACATTCAGATTTAGAATAATGTATATGTTAAGTTATGGGTTATATACTAGTACTAATGTATATATCGTTTAAAATTATTTGTTGATATTTTCACACTTAACTTGTGCACTAATAGACTTTCATGGCTAAAGAGGCAGTAAATACTTAACATTTGAAGAAATAGATAATAGTCAAATAGAAATGTGACGTCTGTATATTTAGTAAAATTGGTATTAGAATCTGGAAATAAAAATTAAGATTTAATAAAACGCTTTACAAAATAAAACAAAACAATAACTTTTAATGTTTAAACAATTTGTAATATTTAATTTTTATTTTCCTCCTCTAGACATAAATATCTATTATCATATTCCTTAATGCAGTCCATTATAGATATGTCTTTCTCTGAAAAAAACAGAACAAAACAATACTCTGATTTCTTAAACTTTGATTTTTTTAAGATATTATAAAATATTGTCTTAGATACTTTTTATGAACCCAATCTCAATACAATCAGAGATCTACTTAAAAATATTTTGTATGTCCAAATCAAGGATTGAAGAAGTTCATTACTGAAAGAGCATTTGTTAGGCAATGTTTGGAGAAAATATTATGGAGAAGGGATAAACTATGTCATGCACGATATAATAGATATAATGTTATAAAGACAAAATAAGGGATAATAATTTGGTCATAAAATATTTTAAGAGTTATTTCTCCCAAATAGTTAAAGAAATAAAAATATTATTTTTCTTTTGCTATTTTCTTATAAAATTACATGTTCCCCAAAATTAAATTTTTTAAAATTTTTGTTGAAGGGATTCAACAAAAGAGACAGTAGAAGAAAAAGAATGAATGAAAGAAAATGTGCTTAATATTTACTGATATGAATCAATATTAAATAATACAAGCTAAAAATGAACTAGCTGTCTGATGAGTACAAATATAACTTGCATATGTGTTTAGATTTATTCTGGTAATATATATTTAGTCACTTAAAAGATGGAGTTGAAGTATTTTACAATCATCAAATTTAGCTATTTAGTTCTTTTTGAGACACCAATATGTTACTTGTAAATATTATACTGGGACCTTTATAAAAAAATAATGTATTTAATACATATATTATATATTCCATAGTCATATAATCAATAAGAGTGTTTATTTTTTAAGGTAGGGATTTAAAGTGCTATAATGAAATTATCCCTTTGTATATATGCACGTAAGAATAAGTATATATCTAGATTTATATGTTCAGTATATAAACTATTCAAATAACATCAATACTTTGACTCTTCAGTACTCTATTTGGCTTTATAAGTGAGGGAAACATGATACAAATCCTTAATATTCAAATACCATAACAAAAAATAAATACAAACATTTTGATTTGTGATAATTCTCAATTAAATGCCCCCAATGAATTAAAATAACAAAATGGATTAAAGCAATCAGTTCTCAATGAATGCTTGACTTGAGCCATTTGTTAAACAGAACACGTATTAGGTTTTTTTTTGTATATAGATCGGGAATGGGCAGACTATGGCCCATGGGCCAAATCCAGCCTGCCAACTATTCTGATAAATAAAGTTTTATTGAAACACAGTCATACCTATTTGTCTATGACTGCTTTTCTCTGAAAATAGGGTTGAGGAGTTACAACAAATACCACATTCTCTGCAAAGTATAAAGTATTTACTATCTGTATAGAGAGTTTGTCAACCTCGACCATAGGTGATTATCATACCTCCTTGTAAGAATCTGGATTTTAGATTATTAACAATTTTATGTGTTCACATCTATTTCTGGCACTGCCACACACTTTGCATACATAGTCACACACTCAGATAAAAACAAGCACATATACTCCATTGTTTTTAGATTTAACACTCAATCCGGGAGTCATAGTTGATTTATACTCACTGTAATTATTTCTTTTTAAAATTGGAAACATTCTTATTCCCATAAAATGGATCAGATATACTGAAAACCATTTTATAGTGTGAATTTCCACCAAAATAAGAAATGTAGATATAGTGTTTATATGCAAAGTATCTCTCAAAATGAACTTTCGTATGTAAAAGAAATGTTCAGTAAGTGTGAAATGTTATTAGTACTTTCTTTACAATATAATTATTTCCCCAATCAACATTATTTTTTACAGGCTTTTTCCAAGTGAAGAAGAATAGTAAGATATTGGATGTGCAGATGAATTTTTCAATGACAGGCATTGAGGTGTTACAAATTTGCTGTAAAAAATCTGCTTCCATATTTGTCAGATGTTCCACTTTGAGGATGGCACATTACGGAGGTGGCAAATTATGCTTATAATTAAATGCCAGGATTCAGCCAGGCCCATCAGGTATATAACATCAAAATCGTTGACAAGGAAATGTCACATAAGCACCAGCTGTACTGCATAGCAATGGTGCATTCTACATTTGTTAATAGTGTCAGTAGCCTCTCATAGTAATTTACTTTCTAGATTGTTGACTGATAGAATCAGCAATTTAATTCAATTTATTTATAAATTGAATTAAGAACAAATGATGAGAGTCTATTTTCAGTCTTATGCTGAACATATATACATCAAATATTGTAATACATATTTAACAAGTTTAGGATAAAACTTTAGGTTTTCTAGATACCTAATATATAACGAACTTCCTTTCCTTTCCCTTTTTTCTTTTATTATAATTTATAGAGCATAATAGTTGATGCATTATAGTACTAGGATTGTGTAATTAAGTACTGAAATTTAATATAAACAAGTCTATACAGAATTCTAGCTTCTACCTTAATATTTTAACAATCCAAAATTTACAACATAGCAGACAAAAAATCATTTTAGGAAATTGCTTCCTAGCTTTGCAGATTAATTTGCAGAGAACTAGCATTGTGAAAAGGTTATTCTTTTAGCAGAGATGACTACACTATCACCTATCACCAAGGAATTATTCAAACTTGAACCAAGTAAGCAATATTTTGCGTGGTTTGAGTCATCCATGACCTATATAAATATCTAAATAAAATGCAAATCAAGACTTCTGAATCCTATCGGTACTAGTAGCAAACCATAAAGACAATCAGTTTCTTTAAGTGAATGCTTAGAAAGCATGTTCTAGATTCACTTTCATGCAGATTCGAATATGTTACCTGGCCCCCGCCCTACAGCTTCATAATATTTGTGGGAAGAGCTATTATCCAACTACAATGGAAAATGGCAGTGCCAGTGAACCATAACAACATTCTAGTCAGCAGGACTAGAACATCCTCACCCTGACAGAGTTGGGATTTTCTGCGAAATCTAGTCAAAGTCCCAGAGGGAGAAAAGTGGAGGGAACCCTCTGAGGCCTAAGGAAGAAGTCAGGAAGAGAAAATATTTCTTTTCATTTTCTTTCCCTTCCCTCTTAATAATTCCAGCTAAGATGGAATGAAGAATCTTTTATTCCTTTCCTCCTCTTCTCTGACACCTCTCTGTCAGATTTGACCTCGTAATCACTGAGGAAAAGGAGGAAGAGGAAGAATACTTTTTTAGGAAAGTATGTAAGCAGTGGCCAGCGAAGTCTTGAGATCTAACCCACAAAGGGAACCACCTCCCCAGCAGTAGCATCCAAAACGGACGCAAGCCCGTGGCCCTACCTGCTGGGAGGTGGGTAGCCTTTGGTGTTCTAAGGTATTTTTCATTCTAGGTAAAAGAGCTAAAACATTATTAGGAAAAAATTGCAACATTAGAAATTATTGTGAAGCTGCTGCCCTGATTGCATTTGGGGCTATTTTGTTGATGAAGTACAATTTCTTCCATTATCTGGAAAATGTAAGCAACATTCATGTATTATGTTTATTATTATTGATAGAAGTAATAAATACATAAAAATAGCTAAATAATAATAAAAATAATAACTTGTGTAAAACGAGGCATCAGTATTTGTCAAGCAACTCCATCTTACCACTAATGTTTAACACCATACAAATGCCATATAAATATTCAATCATTTCTGCTGCATTTTTGTGTTATTGTGAAGTTCACCTCAACAATAACACAGAACATCAGTGAAGCCAGGTGAGAGATGATGTCTGAGGGACCACGTGAGTGAAATAACATTAGAACTCATATTATTGCTGAATTTTACTATATTTAGTTGTTCATTTTAACCAGAAAACTATTTATTCATAGATAATAGTTAAAACATTTATTTTACAAATTACAGGGTACTCTGGTAGGCACTATGAGAATTTTTAAAAAGTAAGATTGGTCTTTAATTTCAAAGTACTAACAATCTAGGGAGAAATAATATGTGTTTTTCAGATAAAGATATGAGAAAACCTGTAACAAAATTGCCAAATGCTCATTTCCGAATAGTAAGATCAGAAATTTTGGGGAGAATAAGGATTTGAACAGGATGTTGAAAATTTGGCAGGATTTAAATTAATATAAATTAGGACATTTCTAGAAAGAAAAACATTGTGAAAATAGTTGAGAATTTGGCCACCTTACAGAAGATTTTGCTTAAGTTGAGAGTTTTTTTATAACATACCGAAAAGTACCAGGTGCAGAATAAAAGGGCTGGTCAAAGATCTTTTCTATACTGATTGAAGCAGAAATTTAAGAATTGAATGAAAAGATTTAGTTTTACTTTGTCATTGATTCACCATTTTATTTAATCATCTGCTAGGGCTTTTAAAAGCAAGATTTAATGTTATACCTGCCAGACTCTACAGGTCTACCTTCCAGCATGCTCAACTCATCTCTATGATGTCCACCCAAAATATGACATGTTTCCCCAAACATACATTGTTATTCCTCCTTGGTGTACCTTTCCTTAGGCTGTTTTCTTTTTTTTAGCTTCTACTGTTGGTTTCATCAAGATGAAACTCTTCTCTGACTTCTCCCTTCTCAGATGCCTTCAGTATATGCATTAGATTCTTTACCTCTACGTTCTTGAAACATTTAGTATATACCTTAAATAGAGCATGTTTTGCAACCCTTCAATTATTGGTTAAGCTCAGTGAGAAAGGTGGACATTTTTTGTTTTCATCGCTGTTCTATTCCGAGCACCTAAAACAGTATTGAATACATAGAAATTTCTCAAAAGTATATCTATTGACCGAAGACTGATTTCCTTGAGGTTAGGGAGCTTGTTTTACTCAGTTTTCGAAAGGTAGAAACTGCCATGCAATTCCTAAATTTCCGTGTTTGGGATTATCTCATATATTTTAATAATTTGCTGTTAAGTGAATGGTTGATTAGAAAGAAAAATGGCTAATTTGAATCATTTAAAAATGCAAAGCTAACATGTTGATAGATCCCTAGCATAAGAATTCGTGAGTTCTGTGCAATTCTGATTCAAAATTGCTGTGTTACACTCATCAAGTTAGTGAAGTTATTCAGATGTCACTTTTCTCATTTGTTAAGTTAAGAAGTTAGACATTCTACAACCATTTTACTTGTTAGGAGCTATTTTTACACATTCTCCCAATACATTCTTCAGTAAAACCTCTGCTTCAAAGGTTGCTGCTTTGCTCCACAAACACGTAATTTAACACCTAATTGTCTCCACATTATAGGAAATGAGAAAGTTGTCATGGAAAGGTCATTGAGGAGAATTTATTCAGCACAGCATAGCAGTTTCTGGCTTTCAAGTGCTGCCTGGGATATAATCACTTGTCTGGTAGCTGAGAGGCCTTTCTAAACTTGAGTAGATTTTCCTGACCTATTTAAAACCCACTTAAATTTCTGGACCATTATGGAACAAGGGGACTTAATTTGACATATGTAAATGAGATCCCCATCACCTGGGTGGTTGCTCTTGCATATCTATTGGGTTAATAGATATGGTTTTGAGTATTTTCTGTTGTTTAGGTAGAATTTTAAGTATAAGGGAAAATCTGGCCTATCAAG
The DNA here is from genome assembly GCF_027409185.1 of Cynocephalus volans. NCBI lineage: Eukaryota > Metazoa > Chordata > Mammalia > Dermoptera > Cynocephalidae > Cynocephalus > Cynocephalus volans. Next base: position 251,471,862 of record NC_084460.1, read on the forward strand.
GCCCGGATATGTTTAAAGTCCTGCAGGGCCTGTCTACACCACATGGTTAACCTCAATAACTGACAATTATTAGTCTCAACTCTGAGCACTACTTTGGGGTTTATAAGAACATCTTCATTTTGAAATTAAAAATTATGCTTGAGGAATAAAGTACTCTGAACAATGTAAAATTTATAATTATTTTAGCACTAATGTTAGTGCTCTGATAAGTGGTTACCAATTTCTAGAATTTGAGAGTCAGAGTGATATAATGCAGTTAGAGTAGAAAGTGCGGAAATCCACATTATCCACAGATTGAATAATTATTTACATGATTTATTTTTAAATACATATAGATGCTGTTGAAAAAATTAGTTAACATAAAATAATTATGAAATCCATATTAGGTTTTGTCATCTAATATTTTCTCAAATAACACAGACTAAAAATAAAACCCTAATATGGATTCCATAAAAATGAAATGTCCATAAAAATAAGTAGCCCTTATTTAAAATGTTCAACTTCATGAGAAATAAGTAAATTACAAGGGTACAATTCTATGCTCATAATTATATGATTTTCTTATCTGAAAGATAAATATAATTATACATTATGATACAATGGTAATAACATATTATCACAAATAAGAATAGTATAATATATTGCTACTTGACTTTATTTTCATGATTATTTTCAACAATATTTCTAAAGTTGATACAGCTTGTAAAATAAGCATGTATTTTAAAGCTATAAAACAGTTATTAATTTAATATCTTAAATTTTGTTCATAGCCAGAATCCATAAGGACAGTCTGTCATATAAAATGAATATATTAATCTACAAAATAATCATACCATATAACACAGACAATCAATATTTTACAATGAGTGAAGTGCTATCACATTGACTTTACTGACATGAGAAAATGAGATCTGGGTTCATATAAAAAAAGACCACAAACTTTTTGGTTTTTTTTTTTTTTTTGTATTTGTTTTGCTGTGGTATGTTAGTTTATGGCCTCTTGTCAATTTTTTCTTGTTTTGATACATATAAACACCAAGTGCTTTAAATCTCTAAAATGTCATTTTAAAATACACAAGTACAATATGTAGGTTGTCATTTGACAAATGCATTGTGAACACAGAGCCAGGAACGTAACGTCTTTTACCATCCCATTTTTCTTGCTGCTTGCTGTTGGTCTCCTCAGGCAAGAAAAGACTCTAGAGATTCCTTAATGGAATACAACTGTAGGCCACAACTTTATTAGCTTAAACAAAGAACATGGCAATTGTTCCCAGACGGATTCAGCAAGCCACTAGGCAGCAATGACACCTAATTCCTCCAGTAACTGTTTAATATCTCTTTTAACACCAAATTGCCTTTAGCAATTGGAATTGGGCTTTCTCTCCTCCTTAATACTTCTATCTGGAATACAGTTTTACCCTTGGGGGTAACAACTATCATTTGGCACTTTTACCATTACAGAATTTCAAGACTTTAAAAAAAGTCAGTCTGTTTCTTTCTGAGGACTTGTAAGATTGTGAAAGACTGTTTCATCTCTTAAATTAAGTTCATGAATTTCTCCTTTCATGGATATTTATTTTTACTATTATTTAATATCCAGTGTTCCTTTTTACGTTCTTCATGCTTTCTTTGGAATTAGATTTATAAAACTAATTTTATGAACCTGTCTCATGATCAACCGGTCAATCCATCAAGTCCTCATGAGATTCCCAAAATATTACCCTTACTGCTAAACTTTAAAGTGGTGTCTCCCCATGCTGTTTCCTGTTTTGTTTTAACTTCTTTCTCACTCTTCTACTCAGATAAGGGACAGCATGGATGCTTAAAACTACTTGCATAGCTATAAGTACTTTTGTTTCATTAGATCATAAGTTGTTAGTTATTGGAGGGGAGGCTGAGACCAGGAGAAGTGAAATTATAAATGATGTTTATACTTAAGTATCTTAAAATTTTTCTTACATAGTTGAGCAATTAAAAATTTTAGCATACAGAACAGTGAATAATTAAGATTTGCAGTGAAGAAAGGAAAGTATCAATATTATGAATGTTGTATTGAGAGAAAAAGAGATTAGAAAACCAATTAAACTGATTGACACTGGAGAAGTGGCTGTGGCCATGAAGATGAAAAGTAGGAAGTTCAATGGAGAGATATTAAGTAGATTGAATACATGAGATTGGATTTAAGAGGTGAGAATAGTGTCTAGGATTACTTCTTGATTTCTACTTCAATTGTTGGGCAGATTTTGTTTAGCTTCATTTAAAATGCTATTTTAGAAAGTGGAATAGATCATTGAGTGAGGGAAGGTGATAAATTTTGGTTTGTAAAATTTATATTTTATAATTCTATGGAATACAAGTCTAAATATTTCATAAGCAACTAGCTATAACAATACATTTAATGATAAATATAATTCATTGCCACTCCGATAAGCCATTTTATTTCATATACCCCAAAGTCACAGTATTCATAAAGTTTGGTGGGGTAATTCAACTTGATCCAAAGAAAGTGTGATGTGTGTGTGTGTGTGTGTGTGTGTGTGTGTGTGTGTGTGTGTGTGTGTGTGTGTGTGTGTGTGTGTGTTCTTTAGTACATATCAGAAGTGTACCTGTGTTTCAGAAGAGCAAAATAATAGAAATGGTCTTACCTTGTTCATGCTTCTATAACAAAAAACCACGGATTGGGTAATACATAAATAATAGAAATTTATTTCTCACAGTACTGGAGGCTAGAAACTCCAAGATTAAAGTGTTGGTGGGTTTTGTGTCTAGTGAGGGCCTGGTCTCTGATTCCAAGATGCCACCTTGAATACAGTGCTATTTGTCCTCCAAGGGAAAGAACAATGTATCTTTACATGGTGGAAGGAACAGAAAAGGAAAAAGCGCTGAGCTAATTCCCTCTGCTCTTTTATAAGGTTGCTAATTCCATTAATTTCCTCCTAAAGACCACATCTCTTAATACTGTTGCATTGGAGATTAAGTTTCAGTATGAATTTCAGAGGGTACATAAACATTCAATTCATAGCAATCATAGAAGTTCTCTGATCAGACAGCAGTGGTTCTCAAAGTTCAGGAGTTTCTGATCATGTGACGCTGATGTTAGTGGTTCCATGAACTCGCCTAGAATCATTGATGTACAAGATAAAGACAAAGAGAAAGCACTAGTCTAAGCATGTAATTTACTATTGATGTTTATTAAATCCTTCTGTCAAAAAAATAAAAAAATCACACATTAATGGTATTTTGGTTGTAGACAAAAAATTTTTTTATTATTATTGGATAAACAGCTTTACAATAGAGGAAAGGAAGGAAACATGCTGTATTTTCCTTCCAGTGCATTAATTTTCTTGGTCTTGTAAATAAATCTATTTCTGAATTTGCTGTTGGTGGCATACTTGAAAGGAAATGGTCCCATCTGTAAGCATTCCTCCTGTGAGATAAACCATGTTTAAAGTAGACTTAGAAGCATTTCTTATGGCTTGTTGTTATTTTTATTAATTTCTAAGATGTATAATTACAAAGTTAAGCAGGATGTTTATTAGGAATTAGACATGTACATAACTTGAAACATATAAATCAATACTAAAATTGTTGATATGGTAATCATGCTAAAGAGTATGACATTAAAAAATAAGTATTTATTTTCCCATCAAGTAATTAATTTTATGCTTAATAAAATATACCAAGAAAAAAAGAATTAAGTTATTTTCTTTTTTAAATAAAGATTTTCACTATTTTATCAAATCCTATACAATGATACTAAACCAATGGGGAAGAAATATGCATGAATCTATTTATTAATTTTTTAAAAAGAAACATTAGAAAAATTTAAATGCCTGTCATAAAGGAATGGACAGATTAATTATGACCTACTCACCAGAATATTGCATGACCTATATGTTTGTGATATCATTATAACTAATGATTTGATAATAGTTGCCTTTGTAATAAAATGTTCCCTATATTTTTAAACATTCTTTACAGTAAAATATTAATTTTTAAAAATGCAAAAGTATACCAGTTACTTGGAATATTGAAAGTACTAGTCAGAGCAAAAAGGTCCTCTTTCACTCCCTGTGCTTAATACACTGTCTATGTACAAATAGGTAGTCATCGAATATATGATAAACGAATTAATTAATTAATTAATGACTTTATCCAGTAATGACTAATAATAGGATTTAAGAAACTAAAGAGTATACTCTATTTAAAACACTTAAAGGAATATTATGACAATAGAGATAAGTTTATAGATCAGAAGGTGACCATGATTGTTTTTATTCTTTTCTTGCTAGGCACAGAAGATACATAAGTAAACAATAACATCACATTTTCTGCTTTCTTGTACCTTGTAGTCCCATTGAGGAAGATAGACATAGTTCAAATATAAAAATTAATGTATGTATCAAATGGATTGATACCAAAGCTCTAAGAGAAAGAAACAACATATTATTGGATCTCAAAATTGTCAAAGGTGTCATAGAAGGGCGTCTTTGAGAAAGGAACTCTTGACCAGCTAAGTTAGAGAAAGTTTAGTGATATTTTAAACTCAGGAAATGTTACATACAAAAGCCATGGTACAAGGTGGGGTGGGAGGAATGGTAAGGGGTCAGTACTGGGAGCTGATATGGTCAAATTTGTATTTTCAAAGTCAATTAATCAATGGATTGTATATTACATATATGGGCATGTATCGAAGTATATGTGCATGCATGTGTGTGTATTCTAGCCTTGTTTATTTTTAAAAAACCTGAATGTGGACAGTTTAATGCAGTTCAAAGCCATATGTTTATTTGAGCATATTTGATGTTTCTTTCTTTGAAAACCTTTCTAATTTAAAAGCTAAGGATTATGGAATGAAGTAAATGTATTTAATGTGTCCTGTCACCTTTTGACAAAAAGACTTTCTAAAAGTAGACTTTAACATGCCCATACTACAATGATTTGTGAATGAGAAGTTTCTTTCCTTGTATGTGAATTATTTTTTTGCTTAAGTTACGTGGAAATTAGTAAACCAGAATTATTTTCTTTATATGTATAAAATTGTTTTAAAATTTCTCGAAATTATTGCATTTTGATGACTTCCCTCCCATCTACTTTTAAAAACAGAAACAAACAAAAAGGGACAATTGTGACATTTGTTCATTAATTGGCTTCACCCAACATGGTAGTTTTATTTTTAGAATTTATTGCTGGGTCCTTGAAACTTTATTAATAGTCACTTAGAACCCCAGTTGATTATTTATTTGAAGCTTATCCTAGGAACAGAAGTGCAGAAGAACCTGTAACAAACATAATATTATCAAAGGCTGCTATGATTGTTCATTCCCATATTCTTTCATACCAAATCCATGTTTTTATCTCTTACTGACATTAAAAACAAATCTGTTGAAAAAAGACAAATAGCACTACCTAGGAAACAATTATGTCCCCATTGTTAACCCTTAAGTAGAATATTTAACTTTTTATACATTTTACTTCATTTTATCAAGTGTATATTAAATTTTGTTAGTCATATGCTTTTGTCCTAAAACTAAAGATTCAATCAATTCATTTAAGAAAATATACTAGTCAAGATATCTAAGTATTTATAAGCTGTTAAAAGTATTTCAGCTTCTGTCAATTCTGTTTTTTATGTTTACAGCTTAGAAGATTTATTTTCTGTTTTGAGACCCCAAATAAGTCTTGCCCTCATCACTTATAATTTGAGTCGAAATATTGATTATAAATAAAAAGTGTTTGTTCCGTTAATGTGAAAATGTTTAATATAGAACCAACTGATGGACCTATAAAGAAGGAAATACAATGTTAGGTCACTAAATCTGTTATTCTAATAAAGAAGAATAGTGAGAATATTGAATTCAAATGAATTTGCTTTTCCTAAATTTGATCAATTGCATGTTCTGCACACTTTATCACAATATACTTTGTATACTTCCTGTAAATCAACATTTAGTGATAGTAAGTTTTTACAGAGAAATACTTGAATACAAAAATAATAGGGAGAATGAAACTTACTCAATAAATTTAAATGTAGTATATATTATGCATAATACATAGTACATTTAGATTTAGATTGTATGTGTATTATTTATGATATAATTAAGTAGCTACCATAAAAAGTAATGTAAAACTTTACATGGTATTTTATATAATGTGGAAAATATTTTAAAATAAAACCATTTTAAGGATTTAAACTATCATAACATCTTATATTAATAGACATGAAAGGCATTAAATCATCTTTTGAATTTTTTACTGACCTGACTACTGCCATTTTAAAGATAAGAGTATAAGAATTGCCATATTGGATTCTTCAATTAATATATTCTGTATATTAGAGGGCATTTTATGGGATGATCAAGATTGTGCCTTACTAAATGTATTCTCTCCTCTAAAAGATGATAACCTATTTTTGGTTTGCTTCCAAAAGAATTTCAGTAAGCTACCATTCAACTTGCAGGTAACAAAATCTGTAATCACATTATCTGATATAGACAAACTAGCTGTAGGAAACATGACAATTAGTTAGAGAAATTATTTTGTTAAGCAATTCATAGATTTTCATTTAATCTCTGGAAAGCCAATTGATTAGAAATTTTCTCATTTTTTAACTTATAAAATAAGTAAAGAATTTTTCTATTTAATTCACTGACAACAATTTTATATTTTGTCAACATTAATTATATAAAGTACAATGATCGATTGAAACAAATACATGTTTGTTTTCAGATTGTACTTACTGATAAAATATATATAATGAATTTGTATCTATTTAATAGATAAGTTTTGAAATCTCCCTGTTTTATTTTTTATAAGAAGTCTATCTTGAAACAAGTTTTAACATATTATAAACCTATTGTTTACCTGGAGATATAATATGTGATCTGCTTGGTTAACTCACAAGTCCCAGGTTGAATAACAGAGATTTCTTCAGTGCTAAAGTCGGGGAAACTTTTGATATAGTGTTAATTCAAAGTTTTAATTGGTACTAGGATTAAAGATGGAAGTAATTACTTGGCTGTTTACCTGAATATCAGGTGACCTGTTTGTCATTTGAGACAGATACTTTCCTTGTGAGGTGATTAAAGTAAGGAATCTGCATGCAGCAACGATGTTGTAGAATGCTAAGACAGAACTCTGTATTTCAGTAAGCAGTCAGAAAACTCTGATCCATCAGGCAGTTTATGAGTGGTGAACTGGATTTAAATATAAAACTGTTAGTACACAATCAAGAGTACCTTGCAGTGTCTAGTCACCAAAACTGTAATATCAATATTTCATGGTGAGTCACCTTCCAAACTCTACTAAAGAACCAAATTGGTTCTCTGAAACACTGAAAATATTTCCATCAGAATAAACGATTTTACTAGATGATGGAATCCAGCTTGGGTGAAAAATGACTATAATTTTTACTAGATACTCCTGAGAAACTATCATGACACAATAACATATAAATTTTCTTTAACTGTAGCCTCAACTTGTAGGAGTAAGCTAGGGGGTAAAGAAGCAAAAATATGGTTATTCTGCTAGAATAAAGCTCTGCACAAAAGTATGTTTTATAATCTCCAGAATATACTGACTTACATACCGGTATATTTCATAAGTTTTTTGAAAGCTACATTCAGAATAAAAATACATATTTGATTTTCCAAGTTGAGAGGAGGAAAGCAAGATTTTCTGTTAAAGGTACAGTACCCGCCTATATGTGCATGAATATTATTTACTAAATTTGTATTTAACTTAATGGTTAGTGTTAATGCTAATAATCCCCACTTTGGGGATTTTGAAGATAAATATTAAATTATTTATGTATTGTTTCCTTTTACTGTTCTCTCCTTCTCTCTGTGTATGTTATATATATTATTTTTAAAATAAATATTATCTGCTCATGTGATTTAATTATCCTTTCTCTAAATGCAACTGATTTTTGGTTATTCTATCCAGAGGTTACAACCAAAGAAGATATTAATGCTTTCTATTATTGTCAAACACTTTTAAAAGATGTATTAAATATTTGAAACATTAGATATTTGAGTGATTTCAATTTTATACTCTAATTGTGTTTTAGTAGCATCAGTGACTCTTGAGAACATCTCAGAAATTCAGACTCTCAGGCCAGAGCTCAGTCTTAATGAATCAGAATCTGTGTGTTGCAAGATGATTCCTATGCATATTTAGATTTGAAACACAGTGATTTAAACAGTCTTCAGTCAGTTTAATAACTCATATCTGAAGGAAAGGAATATCCTCACATGTGAAATTGGTCTCACTGAAAACTAAACAAAATAACCACTATAACAGCAAAAAGCCACTGAGGGGAATAGAAAGAGTACAATTTTAGAAACAGTTTTACTTTGTACTGAAAATATTCCATCAGTTTGAGATTCCTGGATAATGCCATGAACATAAATGGCATTTATGAATTTCTTCTTATAGAAGTCAAAAATTCTTTCTAAATTTTTAACACTAAAAGTTACACTTGACTGGAGAAAAACCTAAGGTTTTTAATTTTATCATATCAGTAGACATATGGAAAAATATATAGAGAGAAAAATAAGCAGTTTCAAGGAATCAAAGTCAATCAAGGATTCATTATTCTCTCTAGGGCTTTTACGTGGCCTCTACTTCAATGATCTATAAATTCTTCAACATATGCTGGGATTTACCAGTTAATTACACAATTTGTCGCTCTCTTTTATCCACATCACAATCAAGTATTCATTTCTCGAGTCTATGAAACTATTGAGGGCCTATCACAACTTGGTGCTTTGGCCAGTGGGTGATCCTGATAGCCAAAGATGTCCTGTTTCAGCAATTATGGACAAAGCAGAACTTTGCTGTGTGCTTAGAGAATGCTAACTTACATGGCTCCTTTAGGATTCTACCTTTATTTTAAGTCTGTACAGTACAAAAGATCAATGGGACAACTACAATTAGAACTTAGTTTGGAAAATGTTGTTTTTTCCAGAAGTTATTATACCATTTTATGTTTTAAATGCTAATTCTTAATGCATATTTCTGTCAGAAAAACACCATTTTTTGTTTTTAATGTGTCACAAAATTATTCATAATAAAATCAGTTAATGCAGACAAAAATGTAGATTGTTTTATCTTTAAAACTGCTCTGACCTGAAGGTTGGGTCCAGTTATTCTCTTTTATTTTGAGATTTGGATGTCCCTAGATGAGTTAATCATGCTCCCAGTTCATAGCACATTGTTATTCATTTATGCCAGATTTCACTCTTTTTTTTTCTGTATCTCCAATACCATTTTTCACTCTAAAAATAGACATCTATTGTAACTTTTTAAATAAATGTTCTCAAACATACATAATTGTTTCACAATATGTAGTTTTGATACATAGTTTTAGTTTTTAAATGAAATAAATGGTGTGCAAAATTTCATTCTGTTTTATACTTTTTCCATATTTCTGTATATCTAGTTAATGCTTCCTCCTGCTGTACATTGTCAATAGAATTCATTCATATTTTAGTTATGCATTTCCCCAGGGATACAGACATTTAGATTGCCTCTTAATTCATGTTGTCACAAACAACCCCCGAATTTTATTGGATTTACATAAGAATTTATCCAAAATATTATTCCAGCAGTGGAATTATTGAGTTGCAGTGCATATGCATGCTTAATTTCATTAAATATTAGGGTAGATCGAAAAGTTTACGAAAAGATTGTATTATATTTTAATTCCATTTTTCCACAAACTTTTTGACTTACCTTATTACTCTCAGAAAATTACTTTCCAGTGTAACTGTCCTGGGTTATAATCACACCAGCAGTGCCCAAGAGTTTTGTTCCCACACATTTGTCCCAACACTGGCATTATCTATCTTTTGTGAAATTTCCCATTCTATACTGTTATTCTTGTCTTATTTTGTACTTACTGCATTACATGTTAGTCATTGAGACTTCCCTGTTTTTGTGGATTATGTATTATTTTCCTTGGTCCTTTTCCATTAGGTTCACTAATGATTTCTTATTGCTGGGGTTCTTTGTGTACTCTAGAACTCTAGATCAGTGTTATCCAACAGAAACTTTGGCAATGCTTACAGTGTTGTATTTCTGTGCTATCCAAATTGTCACCACTGGCCACATGTGGCTGTTGGGCACTTGAAATGTGTGATCTCAGAACTGAATATTCACTTAAATATATATTAATTAATTTAGATTAAAATTTATAAAGCCACATGTGGCTAGTGGCTACCATATTTAAAGTGAGGCTCTAAATATTGATCCCTCGTTGGTTTTAGATAATAATTTTTTTTAGTTTATTATCTGTTAGTTTTGTCATTTTTACATATTTTCAATATAAATTCTTTACTTTAATCCGTTCTTTAATCTTTCAAAAGAATATCATGGGAGTGATGGAATGCCTGTCTCAATGCATCACATAAGGAAGCACATGGTGTCACTTTTCCCATCACTTGTTAACTCTGATCAAGTGGTAAAAGTGATGCCTTCCAGGCTTCTACAATGTAAAATGCATATGGTTCCCTTTGTAAGTAATGAGCATTTTGTGGGCAGGTATTTTGAGACAACATAATATTATGTTTTTTATTAAGCTTTCACTCACTTTTTTAGTATCTATTAATGATTCTTGCCTGAATCAATTATTACTGTGATTTATGAAATGGTGATAGTCCCAATTCCAAAATCATTTTTAAATTTAGTAATTTGTATCATGCCATTGTAAAAAACCTGTAACCTCCACCATTTATTTACTCATTTACATATTTGTTTTAATATGCATTCCTAAGTTCCTCTTTTATCTGATGCTTTATATCTTATATCATGGTTTATTTGATGCTAAAATGTGTCCAGTACTTGGCCAGCGACAGATCTTTCCAGCTGGCTGTGATTTATTTTTGACATGTCCCATCATTCTTCAGACATTTTAATTGCTGTCGTAATATGATATTCCAGACTCATCTTTCCTTTTTTGACCTTAGCCCTAGAAACAGCCATTTCTCCAAGATACCCAGGCACTTGATATAGAAACAAAAATCTGGGCTCCAGGTGTATTGTTTTCTACAAGAATGCCATTGCTCCTAAGCTCTCTCAGTGGACAGAGCTAGGAAATATGTGAATCCCACATACTCTTCTCTCCCTGTCTCTCTCCCTTCCTTCCCCCTCCAACTCTCCCCCTCCTCTTTCTCTCGTGAACAAACTTCATACATAGTCTAGTCCGTATCCAGCAAAAGAGGGTTTAGTGTAGTACTCTTCATTTTCTTAATTGTTCTTTAATATAAGTTACTTCAGTGTTTTTTTTTTTTTAAATAATCTGTAGAATTTATAAAATGCCTGAGGTGAAGGTATCTTTCTCCAAAGAAGATTTATAATTTTATTTTTTTTTTCTGACCAGTAAGGGGATCACAACCCTCAGCACTCTGTGGTCTGCACCACGCTCAGCCAGTGAGCACACCGGCCTCTTCTGAGTGAGCCACAGGGCCGGCCCTATAACTGTTTTTTTAATTGGTTATGAATATTCATGAGATACAAAGCTGATTGTCACCCCTCATGCCCAAGATGTGAGGGCCAGATCCATAGTGGCAGCATACCCATTACCACAAATTGCATTTGTACCCCATGTCCCCCACCCAATTATCCCTATCCTTCCTCCCTGACCCCACCACTCCACTTTGTAGCCCAAGGTATGTTCTCTCCCTCTGAAAGTGTTGCACTCTCTTTGTCCTCACACAGATTTGCCACCTCTTTCCCCTGGGTGACAGAGATACAAAGGATTACTCAAAGCCCATTTCCCCTGAGCAGTGAGACACCCCAAAGGGGTTAACTTCCCAGAACCCTCAAGAGAGAGGCATTCCTCCTTTGGGAAATTAACACTGAGCTGGGGTTCTGTCTCAGTATTTATTCTCCCGGCCAGAAAGTTACAGAAAAAGAACATAGGTGGAGTTATGATTAAGTATAGTTTAACAATAGAAGCTGGTTACATCAGTGAAATAAGGAAGTGACATTCCATAATGCAATTTGCAAAAGGTTAAGTCGATCCACCTACAAAAACTTGTTCTTAGCAAATGCTGTGTTTTCCTGCAGCAGTTTCCTCAGTATTTTTACATAACAATAAAGCAACTTTCTTAACATATCAATCAGTAGGTTAACCCGCTCTGAAGGACGTCTGTCCTTGAGAGCCAGCAACTTTGCTGTGTTACAATTCTATAACCACAACAGAGACATTAGCATGGGGAAAGTTTCCTGTCTTTTGCAAGCTTAACATTTCTATATGTAATTTTAAAGGGTTAGGTTATACCTGAAACTACAGGGCTTTGGAGGCTAGGCCCTGTGAAATACACTTGCTTTATAAATGTTAGTATACTCCACAGAAAGTCCAATGCATCACTGTGGTCTTTCATTCTTTCCTTCTTTCTCTCTTAGCTCCCACTTATGAGTGAGCACATTTGGTATTTATCCCTCTGTGCTTTGCTTATTTAACTCAACATAAGTTTCTCTAGGCTCATCCACGTTGTTGCAAATGGGAGAATTTCATTCTTCTTTATGGCAGAGTAGTATTCCATGGTGTATATATATACCAGTTTCCTTATACAATCATCCATTGATGGACATTTAGGTGGGTCCATGTCTTAACTATTGTGAACAGAGCAGTGATGAACATAGGACTGCAGGTATCCCTTCAGCATGATGACTTCCTTTTCGTTGCTAATCTAGGTCTTAGTCCGTTTTGTGTTGCTGTAACAGAAATACCTGAGACTGGGTAATTTATAAAGAACAGAGGTTTATTTGGCTTATGATTCTGGGACAGCTGCATCTGCCACAGGCCTCAGGCTGCTTCTACTCATGGCAGAAAACGGCAGGCAGCCGGCAGGTACAAACAGATCACATGGCGAGAGGAAGCGAGAGAGGGGAAGCAAGAGAGAGAGAGGAGGTGGCAGGGTGTTTTAAGCAATCAGCTCTCGCGGGAAGTGAGTGAGAACTCACTCATTACTCCCCCCACCTAGGGAGAGCACTGATCCATTAATGAGGGATCTGCCTCTGTGACTCAAACTGCCACATTGTAGATCAGATTTCCATTAGTTCTGGGAGGACAGCACATCCAAATTCCATCAGGCAATTTGACATTAAAATTTCCAAGCAGATTTTTAAACCCCTGCTCTGCTCTGTGGTGTGGAAATTTTCTTTGTCATACTCTTGAGTTGATGACAAGGCTGAGATTACCTCTTGTTTACTCTTATCCAGATAGTAAAGTTTTTTCAGTAGAATCGTTGTGGGTGGAGGGACTCCTATGAGACTGAATTGGGCAGATTCTGAGCTGTGATTTCTGCCTGCACACTTTGCTAGGTGATCAGGCACTAAATCGAAGTTCCTGAGATATTGAAAATGCACTCAGGGCAAAAGGTAGTTTTTGAGCTCTTATTTGCTCTTTGGGTTCTACTTTTTAACTTATTTTTCTGAATATTTCTTACCATCTTATCACCTCTGCAATGATTCTGAGAGGAGGTTTTTATATTTTATCCAACATTTCTATTCATTTGTAATGAAAGCACTGGACCTAATAATTTGATAAATCTTATTAACCAAAATGAAGGTTTTATTCTTAATTCTCTCATATATTCTTTTCTTGTAAGAAATTATGTTTACATAAAGTCTGAACTTATAAACTACCTCCTAATTAAACAGCATTCATACACAATTCAAGGTAATAATTAGCTATTACTATTCTTTGAATGTTTGTCTCCCAAAATTCATACATTGAACCTAATCACCAATATGATGGTATTAGGAGGTGGGGCCTTTGGGAGGTGATTATGTCATGAGGGAGGGCATAACTATCATGAATGGGATTATGGCCCTTATAAAATAGTCTTCAAAGAGCTGTCTTGCCCATTCTACCATGTGAGGGCACAGTGAGAAGAAGCCGTCCATGAGCCAGGAAATGGACCCTCACCAGACACAGAATAAACTGGCCCCCTGGTCTTAGACTTTCAAACCTCTAGAACTGTGAGAAATAAATTTCTTTTGTTTAAAAGTTACCCAGTTTATGGTATATATCACTATATCACTCTGTCACTCTATCGTTATATCAACCTGATTGAGCTGAAACACTTGTGTTTTAATTTTGATTTTATACAATAAAATTTCTATCAGCAGAATCAAAATGATACTTTAAATTTATATCTTAATTTTGACAGCTTTATTGAGATATAATTTATATACAATACAATTTGTGCATTTATGCTTTACAATGGAATGGTTTTTTAGTATATTCACAGAGCTCTATAACAAACACTACAATCTAATTTTTAAACTTTTTATTCACCTCCAAAAAAAGAAATCCTATTAGTCACCTCCTCCTACCACCTACCCAGTGCCAGGCAACCACAACTCAATTTCTTTCTCTATAGGTTTGTCTATTTTGGATTTTTTATATGAATGGAATTGTACAATGTGTTATTTTTGTGATTGGTTTATTTTATTTAGCATAATGTTTTCAAGGTTTATCTATGTTTTAACATGTATTTCATTTTTATGGCTGAATAATATTCAACTGTATAGATATGCCTCATTTTGTTCATCCATTTATCAGCTGATGGATATTTGAATTATTTTCGCTTTTGGCTATTATGAATAATCCTGTTATGAACATCTGTATACAGGTCTTTCTGTGAACATACATTTTCATTTCTCTTGGGTGAAACTCTTGAATCCTATGTTAACTCTATGTTTTACTATTTAAGGAACTGCCAAATTGTTTTACAAAGTAGCTGCAGCATTTTACATTCTCATCAGTAAATATAGGTGCTCCAATTTCTCCACATCCTTTCAAACAAGTGTTATTTGTTTTTGTGGGTTTTGTTTTGTCTTGCGTTTTGTATTGATTTGTTTTTGTTTGTTTGGTTGGTTTGATTTTTAATATAAACATCAGACTAGGTAAGAAAATAGGTTCTCATTTTGGTTTTGATTTTTATTATCTTAATGGCTGTGATTTGGTGCATCTTTTGATGTGCTTACTGGCCATTTAAATATCTTTGGAGAAATGTCTATGCAGACCTTTTGCCCATTTTATCTGGATTATTTAACTTTTTCTTATTTAATTCTAAGAGCCTTCTATATATTCTGGGTATAATTTCCTTATAAGATATATTATTTGCAAATAGTTTCTCTCATTCTGTGTGTTGTCTTCTAACATTTTTATTTACACTATTATTTGTGTAACTAAAGTTTGTTGTGTTTATCATCTTATTTAATTTTTCTCTTGTCACTTATGTTTTGGTGTCCTATCTAAGAAGGGTTTGCCTAAACAAGGTAACAGAGATTTACCCCTATATTTTCTTCTAGTACCTTTACAGTTTTAGCTCTTACATCATTATAATCCATTTTGAGTAAATTATTGTATATGATATAAGGAATGAGTTTACTTTTTTTATGTGTGGATATCTGTTGTTTCATTTATTGAAAAGACTCTTCACCATTGAATTGTCTTGGCACCCTTGTAGAAAGTCAATTAACCATAAATATAGGAGTATATTTTTGAAGTCACATTTGTATTCCATGGATGCCAATGTCTATTCATATGAAAGTACAATGATGTCATGGTTACTGTAGATTTTTACGAAGTTTTCAAATGGGGATGTATGATTTCTCTAATTTTCCTTTTTTTTTCAAGATTCTTGTGGCTCTTTTGGTACCTTCCCTTTGCATATGAATTGGCTCATCAATTTCTTTTTTAAAAAATTTATTTATTTACTATTATTCTTAATTTTTTTTATATTCTAAAATGTTGTTGCAGAGCAGCTGAGGTGGAGAGGAAGAGAGGAAGGGAGAGGGGGATGGGGGAAAGGGGTATGGTTGAGGCCCATGGCACCCCTGTCATTCTAGCAGAAGAGCCCATGGGGCTTCCAGCAGTGGCTCAGTTGTAGCTGGGCTGGATGAGCATGTCAGGAGGATGTGGCTGAGGTCTTCAAGCCCCCACCACCCCAGCTCAGGAGCCTAGGGCACTTCTGGTGGTTGTCAATGGGCTGGATGTGGAGGTTGGGGAGGCATGGCTGAGGCCTTCAGCACTTCCAACCCCTGCTTGGGAGCCCAGGGCACTTCCAGTGATGGCTTGGTGGTCATTGCTGGGCTGGATGTGGACATTGGGGGTCCTGGCTGAAGTCCTTGGCCCCTCTGCCCTGGCATAGGAGCCTCGATTACTTCCAGCAATAGCCTGGTAGTTGTTGCTGGGGCTGGATATGGATGCTGGGGAGGCATGGCTGAGGCCCTCAGTCCTCTCCCCAGCCTACCTTGGGAGCCCAGGGTGCTTCCAGTCCTTCTAAGTTTTATAGGTGTTATTTGGTGGTGTTAAACCTTTACTGATTAATATCAAAATTTCATCTCTGATCTGTGAGCTTTTTGTTTTTCTTTCAGTTCCATGTTGGATTATTGCCTACTCCCACAACTTAAACTCTGCACTAGAACTATTTAGTTTGCTTACTTCTAAAATGAGAAACTTCCTGTTGGGACCAGCAGTTGAGCCCTGTGTTTGAGCTAAATTACTGCTTTGCTGCTGATTCTCTGGGGAAGGCTTTTTGTGCAGCTCAGGTTTTAATTATTGACCTTGTAAGCACTTCTGGATCTTGGAAGGTCTGGCACACCTGGATTGTGCGGAACCTCTGTTCTGGGCCTGAGTGTCTTTAGCAAACTGCACCCCCTTCAGTTCTATATTCCTGACCAGTCTCCACTGAGTGATCCTGTGCTGATTGGGGGGCAGATCAGCTGTCTTTGTTATACCCCAATATTCCCTCAGTGGTCTAGTCTCCCCCACACCCACACTCTAAATACTTCCCATGGTATGGGCTATGTGCTGGTCCCTTGCAACAACCTGCTGGCCTCTGAGTGGCTCCTTTTTTCAGTTGTCTGTAGCCTCTTGCTTTGATGTGGGTTCACGGCAACCCTTTTAGAAGTCTACTTGGCCTGAGGGCCACCAAGGCCCTCTTCTCCCCTCAGCCTCTGAGTAACTTCATATGAGGGACACAGCTACAGCTTTTGCCAGCTCTCTGTGTGCTCACCAGGGCCAGCCTTGAAGTAGCTGGGGCTCAGAATGGTTGGAGTGGTCTTTCTTTCTCTCATCACAGCTTCTCCTGCCTTCACAAACTCTGTAGGTCTCTCTTCCTCTTCCCCGGGGCTCTAGCAGACCCAGCTTGGCAGTTGTTGCTTTTTAATAGTAAATTGGTTGATTGTGGGAGAGAGTGATGCTGGGGTCCCATCTATTCTGACCTCTTGACTGGAAGTCTTCTCTCATCAGTTTCCACAAAATGGATTATTCATATTTTAACAATATTAATTATTCCAGTCTATAAACATGCCAAGTATTTCCATCTGTTTACATTTTCTTTAATTTCAACAATTTTTGTAATTTTCCATGTAAAAGTCTTGCACTTTTGTTAAATTTATCCCGATGTATTTTTTTTTCTTTTTGATGTTAATATAGATGAAATTATTTTCTTAATTTTATTTTTAGATATTTTCTGTATAGTGTTTAGAAATAAAATGGATTTTTGTATATTGATCTTGAATTCTGAAAACTTGCTTGCTTGTACTCATATATATTAGTTCTAATATTTTTGTTTAGTTTCTTAGTGAATTTCTTAGGATTTTTTATATAAAAGATTATGGTATCTGCAAATAGAAATCGTTTTACTTCTTCCTTTACAATCTTCATGCATTGAATCTTTTATTATTGTCTAATTGTCTTGGCTAGAACTTGCAGTAAAATTGTTGAATAGTAGAGGCAAGATCAGGCATTCTGCTTTGTTCATTACCTAGGGGAGAAACATTCAGCATTTTGCCAATCAGTAAGATATTGGTTATAGAATTTGTATAGATCCCTTTTGCTAAGTTGAAGAAATCCTCTTTTCTTCTCAGTTTGTAGAATGCACATAGAATGGAAAAGTATTCAATTTTATCAAATGCTTTTTCTGCATTTATTGAAATTATCATGTGCTTTTTGTCATTTATCCTATTAATATGGTGTATTACGTTGATGGATTTTAGCATGTTAAAGCAATCTTGCATTCCTGAAATATATTCCTCTTGGTCATGGTGTCTAATACATTTTATATGTCGGTTATAATTATATGTTGTTAGTATACAGATTTTGTTTACTTGTAGTTTGTTGAGAAATTTTTCATCTATATTTCTAAATAATATTGGTCTATAGCTTTCTTTTCTTTGATATCTCTGTCTTATTTGGGATCAGAGTAATATCAGCTTCATAGGATGAGTTGGAAAGTTTTCAGTCCTTTTTTTTTTTTTTTCTTTTTCTTAGAATCATTAAGAACTCAGCAGTAGAACCATCTGAGTTCAAACCTAAGTCAATTATTGACATGTGATTTTTTATAGTATTCCCTTGTAGACCTTTATATTTCTATAAGCTTAGTAGCAATGCCTCTTCTTTCCATCCTGAACTTAACAATTTGATTCCTTTCATTTTCTTGGTAAATCTAACTAAAAGTTTGTCAATTTGTTTATTTTTGTCAATAAACGAACATTTTTGTTGTTTTATTTTTTCTATTAGTTTTCTGTTCTGTATTTCATTAGTTTTTTTCTCTAATCTTTACTGTTTTCTTCCATTTGCTTAATTCAGGTTTGGTTTGCACTTCTTTTGGCAGTTTCTTAAGATGGAAGATAAGATTACTGATTTCAGATCTTTCTAATTTTTTAATATAGGTGTGAATAGTTATAAGTTTCTCTCTAAGCACTACTTTAGCAGCATTCTTTAGTTTTTGGTGTGCTTTGTGTTCATTTTAATTGATGTAAAATACTTTAATTTTCTTTTTAATTTATTTTTGACCTATTTATAATATAGAGGTATGCTATTTAAAATTCATATATTTTTGGATTTCCCAAATTTACTTCTGAGATTGATTTTTAATTTCATTCCATTGTGGTCAAAGAATATACTTTGTATAAATTCAATCATATTTAATATATTGAGATATATCTTATGGCCTATTTTATGATCTGTCCTGGAGAAAGTTTGATGTGTGCAATAAAAAAATGTGTATACTGCTGTTAATTGGAATGTTCTATAGGTGTGTGTGACATCTTGTTGGTTTAGATAGTTCTTCAAGTATTGTATGACTTTGTTGATATTCCACCTAATTATTCCATACATTACATCAGCAGTGTTGAAGTCTCCAACTATTATTGTTGAGTTGCCTATTTTTTCTCCAATCTTGTCAGTTTTTGCTTCATATATTTGAGGCTCTATTGTTATGAACATATATGTTTTTAATTGTCATCTCTCCCTAATAGGTCAACCCTTTTGTATTTGCGCAATGTCTCTATCTCTGGAAGTATAGTTTCCTTTTACAGTCAATTTTATCGGATATTAGTATAGTCACTGTTGCCCCATTATGGTTGCTCTTTGCATGGTTTACATTTTATTCACTATTTATTTTCAACCTCTTTGTATCTTTGAATGCACAGGTGTCTCCTATAGGCAGCATATTGTTCAATCTATTCTAATAATCCCTGCCTTTTGATTGGATGTATAATCCATTTATATTTAATATTATTGATGTAGTTGGACTTACATCCACCATTTTATTTTTGTTTTCTATATGTATCATGTCTATTTTTTTGTTTCTCCAGTACTTCTTCTTTCTTTTTATTAAGTGAATATTTTCTGTTGTTACATTTTTAATTATTATGATGATTTTTCACTGTATTTTAAAGTTATTTTCCTAGTGGTTCTGTAAGGCTTACAATATACAAAGAAAGGTATCAGAATCTACTTATGGTTTATAATAACCAAATATAATAATTGTATGTCTTTATTATTTTCTACATAATCACCTTTATTGATAATTTTGTGTGCATTGAGATGGGAGATTTAAATTACTATCTGGTGCCACTTCTTTTTATCTAAAGAAATTTATTTTGGTATTTCCTGTACATCAGCTGTATAAGAAACAAATTCTCTTAGTTTCTTATTACCTGGCAATCTTAATTTTGCCTTCCTTTTTGACAGACAGTTTTTCTGGATGAAAGATACTTCGTTGAGTCCTTTTTTTTTTTTATTTTAAGAACTTAGAATATGGCTTATTATTGCTTTTTAGTCTCCATTGTTTCTCATGAGAAGTCAACTGATAAACTATTTGGGTTTTCTTTCAAGAATATCTTTCTATCTTTGTTTTTTGAGTATAATGTCCATGTATGGATTTCTGTTTCTTCACCCTACTTGGAGTTGGTTGAAATTATTGAATGTGTAGGTTAATGGTTTTCATGAAATTTTGCAAGGTTTATGCCATACATTCTTTGAATATTTTTTCTAGCACTTTCTCTCTTTCCTTCTGTTGCTTATATTATGCATATATTGGTGAGCTTAGTGATGTCCGACATTTCTCTCAGGCTCTGTTACTTTTACTTCATCCTTTATTTCTCTGTTCTTCAGATTGTACAATATGTGTTCATTACCTTCAAGTTCATCGATTCCTTCTTTTGACAGCCCAAATCTACTGTTGAGTAACTTTTGGTGAATTTTTTTGTTTCAAATGTTATAATGTTCAGCTGCAAAAATTTTCAGTTTTTTCTGTGATTCCTGTCTCTTTATTGATATTTTTTATTTGATGAGACATTGTCATTTTTCAATTATTTAATCATGGTATCCTTTCATTCTTTGAGCATATTTATAACCTGAAGTCTTTGTCTGTTTTTTCTTTTGCCTGTTTCTTTTTTCCACCTTTCTTTATGGGTCACACTCCCCAGTTTCATGGCATGTCTCATACTTTATACTGAAAAATGGATATTTTAGATAACGTAACATAGCAACTCTAGATACTAATTCTTCTTCTCCTTAGGGGCTTCTTGGCCTGTTTTCTTTCTTTTTTTTTTTTTTTTCTTTTTGTGACTTGGATTGGCTAGTTCAGTAAAATCTACTTCCTCTGCAGTATGCACCATATGATATTGCTTGTCATAGCCTTGGACATGAGTGGTTAACTTGAACCTCCTTACCTCCAGAGAGGAAGGTGGTGTTACCTAGGCTTTTTTATTGGCTATATGTTTTGATAATTTTCCTCTAAAAATTTTCAATGGTATGCCTATATTCATATCACAATCATTTGTTATCCTCCATGAAATGATAAGGGATTGCTCTGTGGTTTTCTACACTGTCCTTGGGTATAAATTGCTACACAATCTAATCCAGTTAAAGTTTGTTTACTTTCGGTGGGGGGGATAGTATTTTAGTCCAGTCCTTGAGGCTTGCTATGACCCAAAGAAGGCCTTTCTTATAGGTCTCTTTCCTGAATTCTCTTGTTAAACTTCTATCTAGTTCACCATCTGGAATTGTTGCTATAATGCAGTTCCCAGCCTACTCTTAACTGCCCACCACCAAAATATTCATTGTTATATTGGATTGAATTATGTACCCCAACACTCACTGGTACCAAGGAGTGGGGTGTTGCTTATGACAGATACTTGAAAATGTGGAAATCGCTTTGAAACTGTGTGTTAAGGACAGATTGGAAGAGTTTGGAGGACTCAGAAGAAGAAAAAAAGACCAGGGAAAGTTTGGAATGTCTTAGAGACTGGATATGTGGTGGCGAGCAGAATGCTGATATAAATATGAACTGTAAAGACCATTCTAAGGAGGTCTCAGACAGAAATAAGAAGTTTTTTGGAATCCGGGGCAAAGATCACCCTTGCTGTGAACTGGCAAGGAACTTGGCTGCATTGTGTCCATACCCTAGGATTTTGTGGAAATTGGAACTTAGGAGTTGTGAACCAGAGTATATGGTGGAAGAAATTTCTAAGCAACAAAGCAGTAAGGAAGCTGCATGGCTACTTGCAACAGCCTACTCCAAGTTATGGTGACAAAGGCACGACATGAAGCCAGAATTTAAAAGGGAAGCAGAACATAAAGATTTGGAAAATTTGCTGCCTGGCCATGTGGAAGAGAAGCAGAGAGCATTCTCAGAAGCATAATTCAGTGGTACTAAGAAGATTAACACAAAAGAAAGGGATTATAAGGAAAAGGAGGAAAATGCCCTGAAGGCATTGCAGAAGCCTCTGGGGCCAACCCTTCCATTTCAGGCCCAAAGGCCTAAGGACACAGAATGGTCTTGGGGAATGGGCCTGAGGCACCCTCCACAGGCTGGTTGCTCAGGGCCACCTTGGGAAGCTGCTTTCCAGCACCAGCACCTCAGCTGCTTTGGCTACTCTAGCTGTGGGTAAATTGGCCCCAGGTGTGGCTGGATGTGAAGCTTTGGAAAATACAAGCTGGAAGCCTTGGTGGCATTCATGTGGTGTCAGGTCTATAGGCTCACAGAACGCTAGAACTTTGGAGGCTTGGGAACCTCCACCCTGATTTCAGAGAATGTATGGAAACATCTGTGGGCCCAGGAAGAGATCTGTCACAGGGGCAGAGTCACTGCTGACAACCTTTGCTAGAGAAATGCCAAGTAGAAACATGAGGTTGGAGTTGCAGCAGAGAAACCTCAACAGCACCATGACTAGTGGAGCTGTGAGAGTGGGACCGCCATGGAGACCCCAAACCTGTGGAGCTACCACAGTGGAATGACAGCCTCGGAGAGTTGCAGTGTGGCCTATGATCAGGAAAGCCATAGGAACGGAGCTGTCCAAGGACTTGGGAACCTGCCCTCCACACCAGCGTACAGAGGAGGTCGAATATGGAGTCAAGGTACCTGATTGTGAGCTTTGGGATTCAATGCCTGTCCTGCTGGGTTTCAGACTTGTTTGGGACCTGTTACACCTTTCTTTTGGTCTACTGCTCCCTTTTGGAATGGGAATATGTGCCCTGTATTTGTCCCACCATTGTATCTTGGAAGTAGATAACTTATATTGATTTCACAGATGAGACTTTGAACTTTGGACTTTTGAGTTGAAACAAGTTAAGACTTTGGGGATGAAATGAATGTATTTGCATGTGAAAAGTTGTGAGTTTTAAGGGGCCAGGGGCAGAATGTAGTGGACTGAATTATGTGCTGCCAACACTCATTGAAACTTGAATTGTGTCCCTTAAGTTTCATGTATTAGAAACTTAGCCCCCACTGTGACTGTTAAAGAGGGTGGGAAATCCTTTTATGGTAATTGAAAGGTAGAGCCTTAAAAAAGGAATTGGATTGCAGGATCATGCAGTAGTGAATGGATTAAAAATGATGGTCAGAGGCATGGTTTTGAGAGCTTTAAAAGAAGAGGAGAGACTCTCTCTCTCTCTCTCTCTGCCCTCTCTGCTTCCACCATCTTGCAATGTGAGAACCCTAGGTCACTGTTGCCACTGCCAGATAGACTTTGGACTTTCCAGCCTCAGAAACTGTAAGCAATAAATGTTGTTTTTCTTTATAAATCATATGGTTTCAGCTATTTTGTTATAAGCAACATAAACAGACTAAAACAATTGTTTAAATAATGTCCTTAGTCTTGAACTCTCCATGCTCTATTCCAAATAAAGTCATTTCCCTTAGGAAGCACTAAGTAGGGTCTATGTTCTTACAGCTTTCCTCTCCATGGGGACAAAATTCTATGCTACTGCTTGAGAGTTGAGGGTGAAGGCAGTGACCTGCTTTTCTTAGAGTGGCATTCTTGCACTGTGAGCAGAGTGCTGGGCTGGGGCAATAGCCACTGGTCTTCTCAGTTTATCTTTCTCTGCATGAAACCTTTGTCTTACAGGCGACCTGGTGGGAGAGTGGTCACAACCCAGTACTCTTGATTTGTCCTACCTGTAGTAGAGCTGCCACCCTATGACTGGGAGCAGGGTAGAGGAAAGGAGTCTCATACTTCTTATTTAGAATAAAGACTCTGCAACCCAGACTTAGGGGAATAAGAATGCTGGTGGCCTGCATTCTCCTGGAGAGAAACGGTCACTCTACACTGGTTACTGCAGGTAAGCGAGAGACCCATTTGCTCAGTTGCACTTCCTGAAATAGAGCTCTGTCACACTGAAC
Source organism: Cynocephalus volans (assembly GCF_027409185.1). NCBI lineage: Eukaryota > Metazoa > Chordata > Mammalia > Dermoptera > Cynocephalidae > Cynocephalus > Cynocephalus volans. Next base: position 251,495,801 of record NC_084460.1, read on the forward strand.
TGAGGGTAAAGTTTATGGCTGAAATGTCACAGACTCTTGCCGTTCTTATTCATTTTAATATATTTTTTTGAATAAATGTTTCTCCACTCACTTATGCCCTTTGGACAATTTCTGGAGTCTTTAAATGGTTGGCTTTTAAATTTTATTTTTACCCATTTTGGTTGTTTCACCAGGAAGAGGGTCTGCAGAGCTCCTCAAACTGCAGTTCAAGAAGTGCTTCTTTCTCTCCTATATAAATTTTAGCTTAAGTTATTTTTTTTAAGTTAAACAAAAAGATCCCCTGAAATTTTGAATTAATATTGCAAATGGTACCTTATCACATTTTTCAAGTTGCTTTGCTGATGTTGCAGATAACACGCATTTTTGAAAATTTATATGTTATCTGTCAAACTGAAATCTCTTATGAATTTTAATAGTTTGCCTATTTATTCTTCTGGATTTTCAATGTAGACACTTGTTTGAGTGTAAGATATCATCTGATCAAATCTTTATAGCTATATATTTTTAGGTAAAAATTGTCATTTTTTTTTCAAATACTCTAATTCCTAATTAGATGACATTTTGATTTATAAATAAAGAGGTTCATACACGATCTTTAAGATTTAGGTGAAAAAATCAGATTCTTGTTTTTTTTTCTGTTCCTGAAGTCCCTAAGACAATGCAGTGAAAGCATGCACAACTAACATAATAGTCTAGTACTACTATAGCTAACATGAAAATCTAATAATACTATTTTCTTAGCTAGATTAGGGCTTGATTAACTTCACTTGCTGACTCAATCTCACCCCAGGACTCATAATATTGTAGACTCCTCTGAATCTCGACAATGTCACCATCTGGCCCTACTGATATAGACTGCCCATTCCACACTCTGTTGCTTGGCTCCTCACCTTCACCTATGCAGACCCAGGAGCCTACTGATTCTCAATTTAGCTGCCATCCTCATCGTCCTTTTCAACATCAGCTTATTTCTAGGTCTAGATAATAGCATGAGTAAGACAGGACAAAGAAACCTGAAATTTAGAACCCTGCTACAGTTCTGCCTATTAATTTTGTATTATCTGTTTATTCACCATATACTTATTGAGCATCTGATGCATGCATTATACTATTCTGTTCCTGGGAATACAGTAATGATTAAAAAAAAAAAGTTGTCACTTATAAAGTGTGCATTCTGAATTAATTTGCATGTGCCCACTCCTAGTTTGGTATTTCAACAGCCTGCTAAGCAATTTCTGTGTAGAATAACATTCACCTTTGCATTTTTCCATGTCAATTTAGATGTCTCAGCTTTGAAGCCCCAGCTATTAACTTGAATTTATGTAATACCTGAAGTTATGCAATTCACCTTAACACCAAAAATCAACTGACTACATACTATTGTCAGGCACAGAACAAGGTGCTGGGAATGCAGACATGACAAGCAAATTGTTTCTTTCTCAACAAACTAACAGGATAGAAGACCTAGGGAGATGGCTATATTGCCATTGTCTAAAAACTATCAGAACACAAATAAAAGAAATAATTCATTTAACTCAGGAAGGCATAGAAAAAAGATAAAAAAGAGATGACATTAAGTGGAACCCTACAGGGTTAAGAGATTCAAAGATTGGAACAGAATCAATGGAGACACAGAGCCACAGTTTCATGGAGTGTTCTGGAATCGAATGGTTTGGTGTTGCCGACAAGTTTGTGGCAAGTACTCAGAAAGTTAAACTGGAAAGAGACCTTGGATTGAGCCTGGCCGGGTTTGTATGTCATGATAATATATAACACCTTTATTCTACAGACAACAGGGAGCCATCAGAAAGTTTTAAAGTGGAAAAGGAAATTGAATAGACCCATCTGGGCAGATTTTTATCCTAACTCTGCCACTCATTACCTCTGAAACTTGGAAGAGCTACTTGATCTCTCTGGGCCTACTTTCCATAACTTATAAATTAGGGTTATTAATACTTATTTTACAGGGTTGTCGTAATGATTAAATCAGAAATGCCTAGCATGGTGCTTGGAACATGCAGTTGCTCTTTAAAATTAAGTTTTTTTTAGTAACAATGAAATATCTCGTCGGGAAAGAGAACAAGGACAGACAATGATCTGTACTGTGGCAGAGTCTGCCTATTGCTGAAAACAGGGAGCTTCCTAACCTGGGCAGCCACTGAGGCCTGAAATCTGCCCACGTTCACAAATCTGGGGGAGTTGCTGGTGCACAGATCCAATTGCAGACACTGGAAATAACTCATGACAGCCAGGAAGTAGAGTCGGTGCCTTAGAGGAAAAAGTAATAACAGGAGCTGAATTACAGTGGGGCTGTATGATTAAAATGTGTAATTACAACATTAATTCTATGGAACATTTAAAACAGAGCCCTCAATTGAGATTTGATAAACTCTTTTTAGTAAGTTATTTATACATAAATATAATCAATGTGTTCTTAAAATCAATGTGAAAACTGGTCTTAAAAATGAACATTTTTTTTCATACCTGCAAGTTTAATGATACAGATTTTCATCATGTCTTCCTTGAGCAACATTTATAGTCTTTTAATGATACTCCCTTTTCCTGATCTCTCTTCTAAATTATGTCAATAATAAATAACCTGAAGAACTGCAAACTCCTTAGTGTGCCATGCACTTTGTGATTGTGCCTTTACCTTTCTTTTTATCCTTGTTTCCTATATACCCTGGTGGTACTTAAAGCTCTAATAATATCAAACTGCTTTTGTTTCCTGACCTCATCAAGTTTTTTCAAGCCTTTGCGTTCATGGCATGTCTTTTTTCTGGAAACCTGTTCGCACACTGCTTTTCTTGGGGACTTACTACTAATTATTCACAGCTCAGTTCAGTTGTCACCTTCTCAAGAAGCCTCCCTTGACCCCATGTACTGCAAAGAATCCTTTGAAACCTTTACCATAGATAGCACTTCTGTTACTATGTTAACAACATCTATTTTTGTGACTATCTCACTAACTCTTATGTTCCTTTCAGCCAGGAACTCTCCTAATTCCTCTTTCTAAACCCAGAATCTAGTGTATTACTCGGTAAACAGAGGTTAGGCACAGAACTTACTGGTCACTTCTTTTTTAGCCCCCAAATTATGGTATATTCTCTAGCCTTAATTTGACTTATTTTAATTTTTGTTATGGTTACATTATATGTGATAGCTTCTTTTCTTTTAGAAATAATATCAACCTGAAATTTTGTATTTAATTAAATTCACATGTATTTTTTTAGAATTTTCTGATATTTAAGCCTGTTTATCTGTTTATGATATATTGGTATGTAAAATGAAAAGAAAAAAACAACATCACTTCTGGCACTTACTGATAAAAATTACACATATAATCCTAGTAGCAATTTATTTGTTCTTAAATAAAGAGACAGAGATAAAGAGAGAGAGAGAGAGAGAGAGAGAGAGAGAGAGAGAGGATAATAACAAATTTCTACAGAAAGATGTAATGATCTGAGAAGTTGTGAATTTGAAAAACAAAAATGATTTGAAGAAAAATATTATGTTCTGTACTTTTCATTTAGTGTTTACTTATAAATACTTCATTTTATTTGAATGTGATTTCTTGTACTTTTTTTTTTTTTTTTTTGGCAACTGTATAATGAATGCGATTTCTTCATTGGAAAAAGCCTGCATATAAAGGCTCACTAAGCATATTTTCAAGCAGTGAATGCATTTCTCCATTTACAGGGGGTGCCTGGCCCCTCTGGTTCTGCTCTCATCCACAGGCAGTGAAAGCTGCAGCGTCGGCTTTGGTCTTGACAAGAGTTATTAGCTTTGTTTGATCACCAGGGCCCTTGAGATCCTGCCCTGAGAGAAATAGCAGGAGAAAGCTGGTTACACAGTTCAGTGGGCAGAGAAGCCCTGGAAGCAGGTGATTCCGAAGGCAAGACCTGGTAGCCCAGAAAAAGAGCAAGCTTGAGCATACATGAGACCCTCCATGGGGGGTATTTGTAAGGAGCTGGGACCACTAAAATAGCAGGTAAAAGTTTAAAACAGAGAAATATATTTTTATTATTGTTCTTATGATTCCATGTTTCACTTTATAGTACAGTGGTTTGGGCATTTATTGATTATGTTGATTTTTTTATTATAACCCATAATCATAAGCTTCAATCACTACAGCAAAGCACTGCAGCCAGACTGCTCATGTCCAAATCCAGTTTCTGCCACCAATGAACTGCATGACCTTGAGCAAATTAAACTCTCTGTGCCCCAGTGCCCTCATCTGTAAAGCAGCAACAATAATAGGACTGATGCCATAAAGCTCTTGTGAGAATTACATGATGTAATATATGTGAAGTACGTAGAAGTGAGCTTGGCAAAAAGTACATTGTATATAAATATTCACTATTATTAGCATTGTTATCATTTATTCTACAGTGATCTCTAGGAAATTTCTCTATCCTGTTAATTGATTTCTTCTTCCAGAAAGTCATATCAAAGTACAGGATATCCCAGAATAAGTAAGACATTATTTTTTCATATTTTCACTAAACAAAATCAATATCATGTTAATATTTTTTTCTCATATTCCTTATTTAACATGTTTTGTCCTAGCATGAGTACAAATCCTAGGTTCAAGTACAGTCATAACAGAAGCAGTCTGGGACTTTTTTTTTTTTTTTTTGGCAGCTGGCTAGGAAGGGGTATCTGAATCCTGGACCTTGGTTCTATCAGCACCGCACTCTAACCAAGTGAGCTAATCGGCCAGCCCCTAAGACATTTTTATATAAAAGAACAGAAGTATTATCTCTACTATTAAAAAAAATTCAATACAATTGACACTCCATATCTTTGGGCTCTGCATCCATGGATTTAACCAACCATGGATCAAAAATATTTTTAAAAAATTGCATCAGTACTGAACATGTATAGACTTTTTTCTTGTCATTATTCCCTAAGCAATACAGTATAACTACTACTTATAGTGTTTACCTTGTGTTCAGTATAAGTTATCTAGAGATAATTTAAAGTACACGGGAGGATGTACATAGGTTATATGCAAATACTACACCATTTTATATAAGGGACTTGAGCATCTGTGGATTTTGGTAACCATGGGAGGTCGTGGAACCAATCCCCTGTGGATACCGAGGGACAAATGTTGAATAGGCAATGCACTATTTGTTCTTAAAATGCATGCATATTATATTTTTTAGAAATTGACTATATAGAAAACACTGTCTTCATAGTTTTTTCTTTCCTATGTTAGGAAACTGGAGTATAATACTTTATTCAGTAATATGACTGAATCACCAAGACTAAAGGTTATATGCTAGTTACAACGTCATTGGCTTCCCCAATTTTCAGAGCATTGATCATGTCATCTTCATAATGTTATTCAAACTAGCACTCTCATAATTTTTATTGCACATGTTCACTGAATGCTTTAAGTAGTGTTTTAAAAGACAAAGAAAAATGTAAACTTAATCTAAATAGTAGCAACTCTAAAGCACAAATATAGCACTATAAAAAATTGCTATGGGCATCTATGTATATAGTTATTTATTTATTTATTTATTTACCTATCTTTATTTATTTATTTATTCATTCATTCATTCATTCACTCATTCATTCATCCATTTATTTATTTATTTACTTATTCATTCATTCATTCATTCATTCATTTATTTATTTTACCAGTAAGGGGATCGCAACCCTCGGCACGGTGTTGTCTACACCACGCTCAGCCAATGAGTGCACCAGCTATCCTTATATAGGATCTGAACCCATGGCCTTGGTGCTACCAGCGCCGCACTCTCCCCAGTGAGCCATGGGGCCGGCCCTATATGTATGTAATTTAAATAAATTAAGCCAGGTTACATATCTACATGCCAATAAATAAATGTACATAATAATTTCAATGGCACATCGTATTTTATTACATTAGGGTATAATATCCAGTACTTTAAAATGAAGTTTTTAGTGACTTGTATGCAATTTAAAAATCTAGAACTATGTGCTAATTTATACATTCACTGATTTTTAAATAATGTGTTAATTTAAAATGTATTTCCTGAACTAAATTATTAATCCATAGCTGAAAAATTAGATTTCTTTATCAATAGAATGCTTATTGCTCACTTAAAGCTATTTCATAGAACAGAGAAACTAAAAATAGGTCGACCTGTCTTTCAAAAAAGGCCATACCATAGAATAATTTTGGCAGTACTAAAATAAAAATACATAGTGTTCTGAATTTATTATACACTTTAAAATGTGTGTAGTAACATCTAATTCATGATATCATTAAATAGTACTTATTCAAACTGTATTAATCTGTTTTTGTGTCCCTATACAGAATTACTTAAAACTGGGTAATTTGTGATGAAACAATATTTATTGTTTATAGTTTCAGGTGCTTGGTAGCCCAAAGTCCAGGGAACACATCTGGTGACAGCCTTGTTGGTGGGTAGTGACTCTACACAGCAAAGCAGGGTGTTACATAGTGGATGGCAGAAGCAGAGAGAGAGAGAGAGAGACTAACCTCCTCATTCACTCTCCTTTTAAATCCTCACAACCACTCTCATTATTCCAAGAATGGATCAATCCATTCACAATGGTACAGTCCTCACAAACCAATTACTTCTTCAAGGCCCCACCTTTCAATTTCTACAATAGGATTTCCCACCCTGTTAACACTTTCCCAGTGGAGACCGAGCCTCAATGAGTTTGCAGGGACATACAATCCACAGCATTCCTCCCCTGGCCCCCCAAAACTCATGTAATTTCATCCCCAAAGTCAAACTTGTTTGAATGAGAAAGTCCAAAGTCTCAACGTCCTATCTGTGAAATCAAAACAAGTTGTCTACTTCCAAAATGCAATGGGAGAAATAGGCCAAATTGAAGTTGTAACATGTCCCAAACAAGTCCTTGATGGCAGGCATCAAGTCTTAAAGCTTGGGAATCATGTACCTTGACTTCATGGTTGATGTCCTCTGTGTGCTGGAATGGGCCTCCAAGACCTTTATTCTTCTGGTTTTTCCTTTGAAATACCACCATTTCTTAACTATGTGTCTAGCTGAATTTTACTAAGGTTTGGAGAAATAGAGAGGAGTTTCACCATACTGCTGCATTCATGTAACCATTGAAAATTCAATATGTTTTTTCCATTTCATGAAGGTATTTCAGTTATCTTTGCCTCAATGATTATCTCTCTGTACATGTTTTCCCTTTGAACCCTGTCATCTAATCATCTCAGTGGAATACTTATGCTATCTTTTAAGGTTTTTTTCCCATTTATCCCTATATGTCTTCTCTACACGAGCCACGGAAATGTGAAATTACTCAACTTCTTCAGGTAAAGCAATATATTCCTGATTTTTTTTCTCACCCTAACCCATTTTGGGGAAGGAAGTCATGGAAGAAGATACTTCTGCTTTCACCCCAGAGAGGCCATCGAAGTATTTTCTAAGTAATTACTATTACTAAACAGAATTCTAATACCATATTTTAAAGTGATTTTGTTTAACTATATTTTGATTAATGTTTAATTACAGCTAAATTTTATAAATGTTTTAAATCTTATAGTTTGACCATCATCTAATTAATGTCCCTATGCTTCATGATCCATTATAGTCACGAATGAATTTTTAACAACTTATAATGGCTCGGTGAAACTACATCACTGATCTTCCCTCTTATGCTTAGGGTAGTTTTATTGAAGCATTTGTATAGCCTTACACAAATGTTACTGTTTAAAATGTCATTTTCCTAAAATATACTGGCTGACCAGCAATAATACATTTAAATCAAAAGACAGGACTAAGTGTTGTGCATCATCATATGTTTAAATTTTAATTATATTTACATTTTAACAAAAGATACTTTATTCTTAAATTTTTACTTTGTTTAAAATCTGTGTTTCAGATATATCTTTTTTCTGTGTTAATTCTTTTCGTCCATTATTGACTCTTTTTATCAAGAACAATGTCAGGCATAGAAAGAAAGTTAGTGTCTTCCTCAGCAAGAACCAACTAAAAGTCATACTCCAACATGACATGGTATAAGATCTTGGGCAAATTATCCTTTCCTTTCTTGTCTTGTTTTCATCTTATGTAGAATGGAGCTAATAATATTCACTTGAGGATTAATATTGTCCAAGCTGAAGTGATTTGAGTGTAGAGCTCGTTTGTAGCAATCAATGAATGTTAATGTCCTTCCCTTCCTCGTGTCTTCTCCACCCAAATTTTAGTTGTAAGTTTTTCAAGTTAAAATGCTTTTTTCAAAATATCCCTTTTCTTTTGATTTTCTGAAACATATGATTATTTCCAAATGGGCTTTCCCTGCTGTGCTAACAATGTATCAAATGCACAAACTATCACTCCCATTTGGAGTTCAAGACAAAGCAGAATTAACCACAGAGGCAGAGCATGCTGGCACTAATGGGAGGGACAGCAGGTCTCCAGATATTGTTCCTCTTGTTATGGAATCTACGGATATATGAGATCGTTACAAGGCATCTGAGGAACTCCTGTGATGTGACACTTACAGTGTTAGGCTTGCCTTTTGAGAAAATGCTTTCTAAAAATGCATAAAGCTAAAAGTTTTGAGGACTATTATTTTACCTTATTTTGTTCTCAGCAAGATAGTTTCATTTTGAAGCCAGAAAATGAAAAAAAAAAAGGAAATTTATGATTTTAGGAAGTAGTTTAAAATTTAGAATTCATCCTTTTCTTTTTTAGATCTACATTTCTTTTATATATATACATAAATGTATTCACATGCATATATATATATATATATATATATATATATATATATATATATATATATATATATATATATATGGTACATTCATCTCCCCTTTTAATATTAACATTTTTTGAATATATCTGAACAAATATGCAAAGCTTCCTATATTCTCTGTTCCTAAAGTGCAATATTAGAAAATAAACATATTTCTCATCCAATCTGGAGGAATCCATAATACCATCCTGCCTGGCCCATAAGTAATTCTTGCTGAATTTAATTATGGACCATGGCAATCCCAGTTACTACAATGAAACTGGCAAGCTCCTTCTTGAAGAAGAAAATGTCTTTACTGAATGGAAATAACAAGCTTCGGAGTACTTTGATTTTAAAAATATTTGTGATGTCCTTTCAATTTTATTTTTATATAATAATAAAATAATCATTCTGAACTTTTTATTCTATCTTACTCTATGTTTAAATTATCTAATATTTTAAAAAAACAGTAAGAACTAACTTATAGGACAGCATTACGACTGAATGAAATTAGATTTAAATAAGGGTTAGAAAATATTAAATAGCTCATATCTAAGCTCTAGGAAATTTAAGTCTGGATAAAAAACTCAAGATCAACTTCATAGATTTAATAGGGTAGTCATCCCAGATGTGAATAGCTACTCTCCCAAGTTTTTCTTTCCCTTTTAAAGGAAGATATTTAGAACAGTATATCCACTTCCTTACCTCCCAGTCACTCATCACTGTGAAAGAACTTGTCCCCGTCACTCAACTGAGACTGTTTTCCTCTGTATCCTTTACTTTATTAGTCACAATCTCATGTCATGTTGTCTTTCAAATCTTTCAGTGACCCTCTATCATCTCTGCCCTGGTTGCTTCTTTTTTCATTAATGATTTTACTTTTTTCCACCTGGACAATATTGTCCTAACTAGTCTCTGCTTCCAATCTTAACTCTATTCCTATATCATTCTTTATCCTGTAGTCATGTTTTTTTTTCCAAATTGCAAATCTGACCTGCTTCCTTCCTTACTTAAAAATCTTTACTGGCTTCCCCATCAGATTCATCAATATTCAGATATCTTAGCATATATAGAAACACCTCCGTAATCTGACCCCCACCTTACCTTTCTATCATTGTTACCAACAGCGGTCCCTCACCCCACTCTAGATCATGCACTAAATTTTCCAGCCACATCAATTGGCTTGCAATGTTTCAAAAGTCTGGTATTTTGTGGTTCTGTGTATACCGTCAGTTGTTCTGGAATATAAAATCCACTGTAACTCTCTTTCATCTGTTGACACCTATTCGGGTTTCAATGAATTAGACATTATTTAGAAAAAAACATCTCATGATTCCCTCAACTGGAAGAACTTGTCTTACCACTGTACTCCCATCACAAAGATCCTTCTTTAGAGATTATTACCATAACATTTATAAGTACCACAAAGAACAAAAGTTGTTTCTTTTTTGTCTCCAACATAATGGTGTTCATTGAAAAACAGAGATTATTTTATACATATTTGTATTTCTAGAATGTACATAACTACAGGCACTTCATAAATGATTGTTGAATATATGAAGTTATATTTCACATTATCTGAAACTGGTTCTTGGTGATCATGAATGGCATTATATTTGCACCTCTGGGTGCATCATTTCTTCTCTCCATTGCAGAATAAACCAATCAGTAAGCCATAACATCATGTAGAATTGACAGTGCTGATTTACATTCCAGTATTACAGTTTATCCTTTAGAAAATTACTGTATGAAATGCATTAAATTTTACACACATATTTAGATAGCAAGAATTATAACTATTAAGTTTCTAAATCTTAATGGAAAAAATTGTGCATTTTAGGTATTTCAAAACATATTCCACTCAAGTGAATTGTGCAGATTACCAGAACATGGTTCAGGACCACAAACAAAAAATGATATGTACAACGTCTAAAATAGTTACAGTTTATTCATTTATTTATTTAAAACAAATTAATGCTTATTTGTTCCAGGTACTGTTTTTAGGCATTAAGAATATGACAAAGATCAAAGCAGATAAAAATCCTACCATCATAGAATTTACAGTGGTGAGAGATTGAAACAGATGTGTAATGTAATATCATTAGCAAATGCATATATGTAATATACATATACAATGCATATACATATTATATATGTATGTATATACATGTTAACATACACATGCATATACATGTATGCATACATGCATATATATGTGATGTATATAGTTTCTACATGTGGAAAATGGTTCAGGGAGTGAGCACCCTAATGGTGGAGGTGAGGATGCATTAGGAAAATTTTCTGTTTCTACTAAGGGATCCTCCCAGAATCCACAGAGTTTGGTAAGATCACGCTTTGCCCACCCTTGAAAGCCCCTGCACAGAGCTTAATCTCAGTCATGGTAGGAGATGTGCTTAGTGACTCATTCATACCTATCAGTAGTTACCATTTTCATGCACACAGTCCTGGCTTCTAGCCACTGTCACCTGAACTCTTTTCCTGAGAACTTTCACTGGGCACCAGAGACTACTCCATTCTTGTGCATGAATACCTCAATGTGCCAGGAGCAAATGTCCTCTGGAAATCTCCATCAATCATTGCTTAAAGGGATTTGCTGGATAAATAACATGGCTTCATGGTCCCATGAATCCAGAAGCACTGAAGTTTATGTTCTCCACTTGGTTCCAGAGTTCCCAGTATGGACAAGCTTTGTTTACTCTCTGCAGTAACTTTCTAAATAACAATCTTTATTGGCTTCCTTCCTGTTATTTTTAACCTATCTGATAATATATATTTAAAGTGGTTTCTTCCAGACAACATTTATACAGGCTTCTTTAGCCACTCTGATAATTTTTGTCTTTCAACTGGTGTAATTAGATCCTTCATTTTTAAAGCAGTTTTTTATATAGTTGGAGTGTTATCTTCCATGTGTGCAATGTTTTCTATTTGTTGCAGTTGTTCTTTGTTCCTCCCTCTCCCCCCATCTTTTTCTGCTTTCTATTGTCTTAATTAAACCATTAAATGATTCAATTTATCTCCTTTTTTAAGGCATAAAATATACTTCTTAAAAATACTTTTTGGTGGTTGATCTAGAATTTACAATGTACACTTTTACCACTGTTACTAGTCTATGTACACCACACAATACTATAATGTTTCACATGTATTACAGGTACCTTGCAAGAGAGTATTCCTAATTCTTTCCCCGTTCCCTTCTGACATTGCTGTGATTAATTTACCCACTTCACTTTTAATATTATTGTCTTTAAACAAAGTTAACTTTTGGATCCATTAAGGTTTTAAAATGATAAAATATATCACTCTACAATCATGTGTTCTTTCTCTAACACTTTTTATACATAATTTCTTTCCTTACAAACTTTTTAAAGAATTTTTTGCAAAGAAGGTTTGTGGGCAATGATTTCCAGCAATTTTTGCTTGTCTGAGAAAGTCTATTTCTGCTTCAGTTTTGATTAATAATACTACTGGATATAGAATTCTAGGTTGTTGTTCCTTTCAATACTTTAAATATTTCATTCCACTCTTTTCTTGCTTGCATAATTTCTGATAAGTCTATTTAATTCACATCCTCATTTCTCCATAGGTAAAGTTTTCCTTTTTTTTTTCTTTTTTTTAAATATAAATTCAAGATTTTCTCTTTTGTTTCCTGCTGTTTGAGTATAATATGCCTATGTGTTTGCTGTTACTGTTGTTTTATTGTTATTTATTCCTTTTATTTTTCTCTGAAATTCCTGGATCTGTAGTTTGGTGTCTGTTACTAATTTTGGAAGCTGTAACCCATTATTACTTTATAAATTTCTTCTGCTCTATTTTTTCGTTCTTCTCCTTTTGGTATTCCAAATACACTTATGTTACACCCTTTGATATTCTCCCATAGTCCTTGGATGTTCTCTTCTGCTCCTTTGCTTGCTTCCTTCCTTCCTTCTTTCCTTCCTCTTTGTATTTTGGTTTGGTAAGATTCTATTGACACATCTTCAAGTTTACCAATTCTTTCCTCAGCCACACTATGTCTGCTGATGTGTCCATTGAAGGCATTCTTCATTTCATTTAAAGTGTTTTCAGTTTCTAGCACTTTCTTTTGATTCTTTCCTAGCTTTTCTCTGTTTATATAACCCATCTATCCTTGCATATTGTCTACTTTTTCTTACAGAGACCTTAACATATTAATTACAGTTATTTTAGTTTCCCTCCCTGATGTTTCCAACATCTTTATAGTATCTGAGCTTAGTTATGATGTGTGATTTTTCCTTTCAGGCTGTTTTTTCCCTTAATTTTAGCACGCTTTTTGTTAAAAGCTGGACATTTATGAGGTAATAGGAACTGTGGTAAATAGACCTTTAATGTGAGTAGTTCTGTTACTCCGGCTACATGTTGGGCTTTATTTAATGTTTTCTGTAGCTATAAGTGCAATAGGCTTTAAGTTCCTCTGGTCTTGATTTTGGATACCTTTTTCACTTTGTGCTTCCATATGTTCACCTCCTCAGAGAGTGTGCATCATGAGTCTCGGCTACAATCTGCTAATATACTGGAGCTATGTTGATGGGTTGGTAAGGTATGGAAGAGAGGAAGAATATCTTATCATCATTTGATTAAGATAAATATTAATCTTTTAATATGTCTGTGTCTCAGGGCTATGACTATCATAATTGTTTTTTCTATGGTATAGCTCCTTTTTATTTTTCTTTCTCTCTCAGCCCTTCCTCCATTTTTTTTTTTTTTTTTTTTTTTTTTTTTTTTTGCCTGGTAAGGGGATCACAACCCTCGGCATGGTGTGGTCTACACAATGCTCAGCCAGTGAGCTCACCGGCCATCCCTATATAGGATCTGAACCCGTGGCCTCGGTGCTACCAGCACCACACTCTCCGAGTGAGCCACAGGGCCGGCCCCTTCCTCCATTTTTTGGCTGTAGAGTTCCCAATCTATTTTCTTGAAGCCCTGACCCCTGTTGATAAGCACACACACACACACACACACCCCCGCCAACTTAGGTGATATAGGAAAGCTATAGGGTCTGGAGTGGGAATAAATTATTTCTCCTGGCTGACATAAGGTCTTTGAATTGAGCTGTGGAATGACCCTATCCCTTGGAAGTAGGTGTATGTTATAGAGAAGGCTACTGGCTTATTTCACAGTAGTTTCTCTTCCCACCTATCTGCTGGGAACACAAGAGACTCTCAGATCACCATATGAGAACATGGTGGGGTTCATGAAAGGAAAGTCTACAAAAGTGTTTGGGTCTCTCTCTAAGAATGTAGCCAGCAAGAGTTTCTGTCTCACACACAAGACCACAGTCAGCCTACAGCAATTACTGAAATTTAACATTTAAGAGTTGCTACCAGTTGATGGCTCCAGTAGCTTTTTGTATTAAATTTTATTTATTTATTATTAGCATAGTCATTCTTACAAACTGTGATATTTCTTTATGCCCTTTACCTGACTTATCAATTCCCCAACCCCCTCTCCCTCCCCACCGTCTCTAGTATCCTTAATTTGTTCTCTCCCTTTTGTTCTTTTCTGTTGTAATCTTTTTGTTTTTTCTATTGAATCATAATTGATTATACATATTTTTGGATTAAATGTTGACATATGTTGATTAAATCAATATTACTAGTATGTATATCGTTACAAATTGTATTTGTTATGCCCCTTGTCTAATCTCTCCTTATCCCCTTCCCCCCCTCTCTGCTTTCCCTAGATTTCTCCTCTCCCTCTGAAAGAGTAATGTTTACTCTGTCAATTTGTTGCCTAAGTGATCTGTCCAATGCTGAGAGGTATATTCAGGTCCCTCAATATTATCATAGAGCACAGGCTTCTTCTGTCACTCTAGAATGGGCTTTGTGGAGAGAGATATCCTCTTCTTTTCTTTGATGTCTCCTGGTGACTCTCCTTGTGTCGATGCACTCCAGTGGCTGATTGACCATCTGCGTGTTTGTTGTGATGCCTAGCCACTTTCATGGCCGCCATGGTTACTGTGATGGCTGTGGTGGGCCACTCACATGGATGTGATATTTGGGGCATGCTTCTTGGTGCTGTTGGTGTGCCTGGTTGTGGATGGGGGTTCTGGTCCCGGCTCAATGCCCTGGGCCCCTGAGCAGGGCCCCAGGCACTGGTGGTGTTCCTGGGAGTGGGCAGGTGTCCATTCTCCTGCTCCATACCCCAGACCCCTGGACAGGGCCCTGAGGTGCTGGTGGTGTGCCTGGATGTCAGAGTGGGGCTGGTTCCTGGCTTCAAGCCTCAGGTTCCCAGGCTGGACCTGAGGCACTGGCAGTGTGTGTGGTTGTGGGTTGGGGGTCCAGCCTGGCTCCATACTCCAGGCCCCTGGGTGGGCCCTGAGGTTCTGGTGGTATGCCTGGATGTGGGAGTGGGGTCTGGTCCCTGGCTTCAAGCCTCAGGTCCTCTAGTGGCCCTGAGGTGCTCGTGGTATGCCTGGGCTGGAACTAATTTTTTGTCCTTTGCTTACTTCTAACAGGGGGAACTTCCTCTGGGAACCAGTACTTGAACTGTGTTTTTGAGCTAAATTGCTGCTTTGCTGCCATTTCCTTAGGGAAGACTTTTTGTGCAGCTCAGGGTTTAATGGCTGACCTTATAAGTACTTGCAGCTCTCCAGAGATCCGGTGCACCTGGGTTGTGTAGAAACTTTGATCTAGGCCTGAGTTTTTTCACCAAACTGCACCCCATGCAATTCTGCATTCCCGACCAGTCTCCTCTGAGTTGTCCTGCGCTGATTGGGGGATGGATTAGCTGTCCTTGCTGTGTCCCAGTGTTCTCCTCATGGGCCCGTCTCCCCCATCGCCCATGCTCCAAACACTTTCCTGCGCTGGTCCCTTATGATGATTCACTGGCCTCTGAATAGCTCCCCTTTTTCAGCTTTTCTGGCTCCTCATTCCTTTGTGGGTCCATGGGAACCCTACTAGTGGTCTTGCTGTCCTGGGGGCCACCAAGTCTCTCTTCTCTCCTGCTGCATCCAAGCAACTCCACCCAAAGGGCACCGCTGCAGCTTCTACGGGCTCCTGCTCACTGCGCTCAGGAGCTGGAGCCTTAAAGCGGCCGCGGCCCGAAACACTCCACGCAGTTTTTTCTTTTTCTCATCATGGTTTCTCCTGCCTTCATGAACTCCGTAGTTCTCTCCTCCTCTTCCCCTGTGCTCCAGCAGTCCCAGCTTGGCTGTTGTTACATTTTTATAGTTGTAAATTGGTTGATTTGTGGGACAGAGTGACGCTGGGGACCGTGCCATCTTGACCGGAACTCCCTGTTCTCTCCTTCTGAAAGTTCAGCATATAATCCAGTGGATTCTAATCCAAATAAACAGTCCTTAGATTCTGAATCTCTCTGAATGTGCTCGTCTCTTCAGATTTTGAGGTGGTGTTTTATCTTGTGACCTCTGTTCTCTGATAATCCCAAGAAAAATAATTAATTTTCAGTTTTTATAGATTTTTCTTTTTGGTGGGACAGTAGCAATGACTCTTAAGCTCTGTACATGAGTTCAACTTTGGAAAACCTGATATACTTTTGCCTACTTGTCTTGAAATATGAGATCCCCCCAGCCTTGCTTACTCACAGGGAGACTGCAGAGTGATGTTAAATTTCAAACAACTGCTAAAATATACTCTCCTGCAGATTTTTCCAAAAGTGAAGGGAAAAGTCTTACTCAGTCATTCGGTGCCTTTTCAAGCTGTACTAATTACTGGTTTAAATTAAGCAGAGGGTCTCATGAATACAGTCATTCCTCATTTTTTTGTGCTTCATTTTATTGCACTTCACAGATACTAAGTTTTTAGAAATTAAAGGTTTGTTGCAACCCCGTATGAAGCAAGTCTATCGTTTTTCCAGCAGCATGTGCTCACTTTGTCGTCTGTGTCACATTTTGGGAATTCTTGCAATATTTCAAACTTTTTCATTATTATTATTATCTGTTATAGTGATCTGTGATCAGTGATCTATGATGTAACTGTTCAATTTATTTGGGGGAACCATGAACAGCACTCATATGAGACAGTGATCTTAATAGGTAAAAGCTGTGTGTGTTTTGTTGTTGTTGTTGTTGTTGTTTTGTCTTTTTCGTGACCGGCACTCAGCCAGTGAGAGGACCGGCCATTCCTATATAGGATCCGAACCCGCGGCGGGAGCGTCGCTGCACTCCCAGTGCCGCACTCTCCTGAGTGCGCCACGGGCTCGGCCCCTGTGTGTGTTTTTACAGCTCCACCACCCAGGCATTCTCCAATCTCTCTCCCTCTCCTCAGGCATCCCCATTCACTTAGACACAACAATATTGAAATTAGGGCAACTAATAATCCTACAATGACTTGTAGGCCTTCTAGTGAAAGGAAGTATTTCAAGTCTACTACTTTAAATCAAAAGCTAGAAATGATTAAGCTTAGTGAGGAAAGCGTGTCAAAAGCCAAAATAGGTTGAAAGTGAGGCCTCTTGTGCCAAACAGTTAGCCAAATTGTGAATGCAAAGGAAAAGTTCTTGAAGGAAATTAAAAGTGCTGTTCCAGTGAACATATGAATGATAAGAAAGCGAAACAGCTTTATTGCTGATATAGAGAAAGTTTAGTGGTCTGGATAGATGATAAAATTAGCCACAACACTCCCTGAAGCCGAAGGCCCTAACTCTCTTCAATTCTATGAAGGCGGAGAGAAGTGAGGAAGCTGCAGAAGAAAAGTTTGAAGCTAGAAGAGGTTAGGTCATGAGGAAAAGAGCCATTTCTATAACATAAAAGTGCAAGATGAAGAAGCAAGTGCTAATGTAGAAGCCATAGCAAGTTATCCAGAAGATCCAGTACAGTGGATTGAATGGCCCCAAAGTCATTGAAGCTTAATCCCCATTGCAACTGTTGAGGGTAGGAAATCTTATTATAGTAATTGAAAGGTGGGTCCTTGAAGAGGTGATTAGATCATCAGGACCATGACCTAGTGAATGTATTAATAATGGTGGTCATGGGCTTTAAAAGGAAAGCACCACCATTTGCTCCACCATTTTCCACATGACAAGTCACTCTAGTAACCGTCAACAAGGCCTTTACCAGATGTGTTCCCTGGACTTTAGACGTCCCAGTCTCCAAAACTATAAGCAACAAATTTTATTTTTTTAGATTACCCAGTTCCATGTATTTTGTTATAAACCACAGAAACAGACTAAAACAGCTAGTTAGGATAATTGATGAACTAAACAACAGATTTTCAATGTAAATGAAACAGCCTTATAATGGGAACAGATTCCATCTAAGAATTTCATAGCTATACAGGAGAAGTCAATGCCTGGCTTCAAAGTTTCAAAAGACAGGCTGGCTCTTTGGTGACTATAAGTTTAAGCCAATGCTTATATGCCATTCTGAAAATCCTAGGACCCTTACGAATTATGCTAAATCTATTTTGCCTGTGCTGTATAAATGGAATAACAAAGGTTGCATGACACAACATTTATCCTGCAACCCATGGGTTAAGGAGTAATTTTGACTTTCAAGTCTTATTATTTTAAAAATACATTTGTAATCCTGTAGCTGCCCTAGATAGTGACTCCTCTGATGGATCTTGGCAATGTAAATTGAAAACCTTCTGGAGAGGATTCATCATTCTAGATGCTATTAAGAACATTCATGATTTATAAGATGAGGTTAAAATAACAACATTAATGGCAGCTTGCAAGATGTTGATTCCAGCACTCATGGATGACTTTGAGGGGTTCAAGACCTCAGTGGAGGAGGTAACTGCAGATGTGGTGGAAATAACAAGAAAACTAGCATTGGAAGTGGAGCCTGAGGATGTGACTGAATTGCTGCAATCTCATGATAAAAACTTAATGAAGTAGGAGTTGCTTCCTACTGATGAACAAAGAAACTGATTTCTTGAGATTGAATCTATGCTTAATAAAGACGCTGTGAACATTGTTGAAATGACAGCAAAGGACTTAGAACATTACATTATCTTATTTGATAAAGCAGTAACAGGGTTTAAGAGGATTGACTCTAATTTTTAAAGTTCTACTGTAGGTAAAATACTAAAATACTACTTCTTGAAAGGAAGAGTTAAGTAATGTGACAAACCTTCTTTTTATCTTCTTGTAAGAAGTTGCTGTTGCCTCCCCAACTTTCAGCAACCATCACCCTGATCAGTCAACAGCTATCAACATCAAGGCACAAGTAAGAGATTACAACTTGCTAAAGACTCAGATGATCATTAGCATTTTTTAGAAATAAAGTATTTTTGGTTAAGGTATGCACATTGATGTTTTTATACATAATGCTATTTCAGACTTATTTGACTACAGTATAGTGCAAATATAACTTCTATATTCACTGAGAAAACAAAAAATTCATGTGACTTACTTTATTGTAATGATCTGGAACTGATCCCACAATATCTCCAAGGTATTCCTACACTGTCACAGGCTATGGCTTCCTGTAAGATCCAAGGATGAAAAATAAAACAGATGCCTCCAAAGAGGCATCATCTTGATGATGAGTATAGCTAAGTGAGATAGAAAAAGCTTGGGAATCTTTTATATCAACAGATTCTACGGTCAGAAACCATATTGTTTATTCAATAGTTGTTATCAGCTAAATAATTACCGAAAAGAAATAGTTAAAATCTTCTGACTATATCCTCTCACCTTGAAATTAATTCTGAAAGAAGTTATCACTTTTGAGAAATAACTGTATTTGCTCCAATTCTCAGAAATGTGAACATTAAGATATACTTTTTCCTTGCTGTTGGGTGGTACTTAATTTAGCTCACCAGAGATGTCCATAGAGAAATGATATTCAATACAAAGCCTTTTCAGTATTCAGTCTCTGCCTTTACCTTTGATGATGGTGTAGATGAGTTTGCATTTATGTGGGATCTTTACAAAAAAACCTTACATTTAAATGCACATTTTTTAGTACAATTCTGTTCAGTAAATCTGTTACTTTTGATAAAACTGTGACTTTCTGACTCAACCCTTAGTTGTCCCTCCTATATTCCTCAAAATCATCTTGTGATCCATTTTTCAGGCTTTGAGATAATAGAATCTGACCTTTCAGAGCAGAATGACATTTATGTTGAGACAATAGCCTTTATTCAGCCAGAAATAGTTGCCTTCTTGCCAAATAGAGAAAGGATTTAAACTAAATAAAGAGTAACATCAATACTACTGGGATATGTTTCTACTTAAAACCCTTCTGACACCAAATATGTGGGTTTTCCCCCTCACACTAATCAATCCTCCAACTTTCTGGATGCCAACTGGTGTTCTACATATTTAATTGAATTCTGACACTAACTACCCAGAGTTAATGTTAGACCCCACTGGTTAAGGGCTCAGTCTCACAAGACTACCCCCACCTCAGATACCAATACCAAGCCCGGGTCACCTGTACATTGAACCATCAGCTCTAAATCAGAGTTTTCCAAGACCCCCTTCAGAGTTTTGATAATTTGCTAGAACGGTTCACAGAACTCAGGAAACAGTTTATTTACAAGTACCAGTTTATGGAAAGGATATAACTCAGGAACAGCTAGATAGGAGAGATGCATAGGATGATATACAGGGAAGGATTGTGAAGGTTCCATGCCCTCCATGGGTGCACCACCTTCTCAGCATCTTGATGTGTTCACCTACCAAAAAGCTCTTTGAACTCCATAGTTTAGAAGTATTTATGGAGGTGTCATTATATAGGCATGAATGATTAAGTCATTTGCCATTGGTGATTGACTAAATCTCTGGCCCCTCTCCCCTCCACAGAGGTTGGGGAGTAGGGTTTGAAGTTCCAATTAACCATGCCTTGATCTTTCCAGTAACCAGCTCCCATTCTGAAGCTATCTACGGGCCCCTAAACACCAGTCCTCTCAATAGCATGAAAAATGACATTCATCAGTCTGGAGATTCCAAAGACTTTAGACGCTCTGTGTCAGAAACCAGGGAAAAAGACCAAATATACATTTCTTATTATATCACAGTATGACAAGCACATTTTCTACATACCTTCTTTTGTACTCTACCTGTCCCTTATTGTTCATATCACTTTGAGACTCCAGTGCTCAGTGTTTTTTATCACTGTTTTCTTCTTCAATAAACTTTCTCTTTTACAATAAAAGAAAAGAAAAAAAAGTGAAAGAAGGCAAAGAATAAAAAGTATTTCTTTTTTAGAAGAATGGTAAGCAAAATCATCATAGAACAACATTTTAGCAGAGACCTGCAAGAAGTGAACCAGAATTTCATGCAAACATTTGTTGTAAGAACGTTCTAGGAACAATAAATAACAAGTCCAATTGTCAAAGTGGACACTTTGAAAGTTTCAGAAACATTAAGAGAGTCATGGTAGCTGAAGCTAGGTGAGGTAGAGAGAAAGATAGTTGAGAATGATAGAGCTACAGCTAGGAACCAGGTAGCATAGAACCTGTAAGTCATTGTAAGAATATTCTAACAATGGTTTTAAACTGAGGAATGATATCATCTTAAATTATTCTATAAAATGTAGCTTGTCAGCAAGATATTCGTAGAAAACACTAAAAACTTTCAATCTTAGCCCACCTCTCCTTCAAAGTCAACCTAGGACAAAGGTTTCTGTGTAGGTTAATTTATCTGGGAAGTAATCCCATGAAGCAGAAATGAAATTTCACAAAAGGAGAGCAAGAAAGAAAGGAAAACTTAATACACTGTTATACTGTCTGCCACTGCTACAACTCACTGGTGCTCCATCTCACTGAGATCCTCTGAAAATCTTGGAAATGCGTCTTAGAAATATATATCTTGGAAATAACGAAAGAAATAATTTATACTTGAGTTCTCACCCTCACCAATGGTCAAGGGTAGACCCACACACTATTAACTCCTCAGAACTTCCAGGTTGTGCATTTGTTAGTACACAGCGGGGATTTCGCAAGCCATACTGTGAATTAGAGAAGCCCCTTGACAGGATGTGAAAAATGTCTCAATATAGGCTGGGGCAAAATGCAAAATGTAATTCATGAGGCTACTGGAAACTGTCTGAGAGCCAATCACCTGAGCAACGAGTGGAGAAAGAGATATGGCCCAGAAGATGTGCACTGATGCACAGGAAACATAAATTATGGATTTCCAAATGAAATTTTTGTCTGGATATTTTTCTAGTAGAGAACAATTTGTCATCTCTTCTTTGATTAATCATTTTATTACAATCAGAATTTAGCAGACTATTTTTTTTTTTTTGCTTTCTCTATTTAAAGAAACTGCAATAAGATTTATCCTTCATGTAAATCACAAAGATTCTTTTATTATTGATGGAGCAGTAGGAAAGATTGACAGAGAAAGTGAGAGAGAGGGAGAGAGAGAGAGATTGATTTTCCAAGATATTTGAAGTGTTAATGATGTACAAATGTTCTATTTCAACATTTAAAATAATTGTATATTAACAGTGCCCAGTCTATTTTATATTTGCCATTTTAGCTACTTTAAATATTTTTAGAAAAAATACTAGGATGTAATATGTGATGGCAGCTATTATTTAGCAATGGTAATTTGTATATGGTATAACTTGATAATAGCTTTAAAGGTGTTCCCCAAATGGCTGGGTAGCACAAACCCAAGCATGAGCACTTACTTTAATGATATTGTGTATTTAGTGCTGCTAGTTTCTGTGGTTTTTTTTTTTGCTTTTTATACATTTTTTTAAAATTTAATTTTTTAAATTAACGAATAAAAATTGTACATATTATATGTAGCATGTTGTTTTGAAATATGTATACATTGTGGGATGGCTAAATCTGGCTAATTAACATATACATTACCTCATATACCTTTCAATTTTTTGTGATGAGAACACTTAAAATCTACTCTCTTAGCAATTTTCAAGAATACGTTATATTGTTGTTAATTATGGTCATCATGTTGTACAATGGTTTTATTGAACTTATTCCTCCTAACTGAAATTTTGTATCCTTCGACCAACATCTCCCCACCCCCACCCTCACCCCCAGCCCCTGGAAACCACCATTCTCCACTCTGTTTCTGAGTTAAACTTTTTTAGATTCCACATATAAGTGAGATAATGTAGTATTTGTCTTCTGTGCCTGGATTATTTCACTTAACTTAATGACCTCCAGGTTAATCCATGTTATTACAAATGACAGGATTTCCTTTTTTTCAAGGACTGAATAGTATTCTACTATATATGTGTCTATATATATACAACATTTTCTTTATTCATTCATCCGTGGATAGACACTTAGGTTGATTCCATATCTCAGCTATTGTGAATAAAGCTTCAATGAACATTGGGGAGCAGATATCTCTTTGAAATACTGATTTCATTTCCTTTGGATGTATACCCAGTTGTGTGATCGCTGAATCACATGGTGGTTCTATTTTTAAATTTTGATAAATCTTCATTTTGTTTTCCATAAATTAGACTGTACTAATTTACATTCTCACCAACAGTGTACAACGGCTTCCTTTTCACAACATCCTTGCTAACATTTGTTCTCATTTATATTTTTTGATAATAGCCATTTTAATAGGTCTGACATGATATGTCAATGTGGTTTTAATTTGCATTTGCCTGATGATTAGTGATGTTGAGCATTTTTTTCCATGTACCTGTGGGCCATTTTTGTGTCTTCCTTTGGAAAATGTCTGTTCAGATCCTTTGCCTATTTTTAAGTTAGGTTAATTTTTGTCTTACTATTGAGTTGTTTGAATTCTTTATATATTTTGGATATTAACCACTTATCAATCTCTTTACTCTATTGATTATATTTCTTGGCAGTGCAGAAACTTTCTACTTTGATATAATCCCATTTGACTTTTTTTTTTTTTTTTTTTTTTTTTTGCTTTTGTTGACTGTGTTTGGGGATCATATCCAAAAAAATCATTGCCTAGATCAATACCATGGAGTTTTCCACCTATTTTTTCTTCTAGCATTTTTACAATTTCAGTTTAAGTCTTTAATCCATGTTGAGTAGATATTTGTATCTGGTGTCAGATAAGAGTCTAATTTTATTCTTGTGCATGTAGATATCAAGTTTTCCCAACCCCATTTATTAAAGAGACTGTACATTCCTCATTGTGTGTTACTGGCACCTTTGTCAAAAATTAATTGACCACAAATGTGTGGATTTATTTCTGGGCCTCTATTCTCTTCCATTCGTCAATGTGTCTGTTTTTATGTCAGTACCATGCTGTTTTCATTACTGTAGCATTGTAGTACATTTTGAAGTCAAGTTGTGTGATGCTTCCAACTTTGTTATTTTTGCTAAAGAATGCTTTAGCTACTTGGTGTCCTTTGAGGTTCTATATGAACTTTAGGATTGCTTTTTCCATTTCTGAGAAAAATGAAATTTAGATAGGTATTACACTTTGGGTAGTATGGAAATTTTAACAATATTAATTTTTTCAATCCATGAACATGAGCTATCTTTCCATTTATTTGTGTTTCCTAAATTTATTTTATCAAAGTTTTATAGTTTTTTTCCTGTGCAGATTTTCCACATACTTGGTTAAATTTATTCCTGAATATTTTATTTTATTTTTTGTAGTTATCATGAATGGAACTGTTTTCTTGATTTCTTTTTCAGTTAATTAATTGTTAGTATATAGAAACACTACTGATTTTTGTATATTGATTTTATATCCTGCACCTTTACTGAATATGTTTATTACTTCTGTCATTTTTACTGTAGAATATTTAGGGTTTTCTATATATAAGATGATGTTGTCTACAAATAGGGACAATTTAACTTCTTTTCCAACTTGGATGCTTCTATTTTTTTCTCTTGCCTAATTACCTTGGCTAGAACTTACAGTACTATGTTGAGAAAAAGTTGCAGGAGTGGGCATCCTTGCCTTATTCCTAATCTGAGAAAAAGCTTTCAACTTTTTAATATTGAATATGATGTTCACTGTAAATTTGTCATATATGGCCTTTATTGTGTTGAGATACATTTCTTCTATACCTAATTCATTGAGATTCTATCATGAAAGCATGTTGAATTTGAGGAAATGCTTTTTCTTTGTCTATAGAAATGATCATATGGTTTTTGTCCTTTACTCTGTTAATATGGTGTACCATGGTTATAAATTTGCATATATTTAAACATCCCTGCATCTCTCGGATAAATCCCACTTGATCATTGTAAACAATACCTTTAATATGCTATTGAATTTAGTTTGTTAGTATTTTGTTGATGGTTTTAGCATTTATATTCATCAGGGATATTTTCCTGTAATTTTCTTTCCCTGTGGTGTCCTTTTTGATGTCAAGGTTGCTGGCCTTCTAAAATGAATTTGGTAATATTTCCTCTTCTTTAACATTTTGGAAGAGTTTGAGAAGGATTGGTATTAGTTCTTTAAATGTTTGGTAGAATCTAGCAGTAAAGTAATCAGGTACTGGGGTTTTCTTCAATAGGAAACTTTCAGTTATTGATTCAATCTCCTTATTATTGGTCATTTCAGATTTTCTATTACTTTATAATTCAGTCTTAATAGGTTGTACCTGTCTAGGTATTTATCCATTTCTTTTATATTATACAATTTGTTGGCATATAATTAATTGTCCATAATCTCTTATGATCCTTTGTTTCTCTATATTATAAATGTAGTGTCTCATTTCATATTTGATTTTATTTATTTGTGTCTTCTCCTTTTTTTTCTTAGTATAGCTAAGATTTATTGATTTTATTTATCTTTTCTAAAAACCAACTAAGGTTCATTGATCTTTTCTATTGTTTTCTAGTCTTTATTTCATTTATTTCTGCTCTGATTATTATTATTATCTTCTTTCTACCAACTTTGGGCTTAGTTTTTCTTTCTAGTTTTTTTGAAGTGTAACATTAAATTGTTATTTTGAGATCTTTCTTCTTTATTGAGGTGGGAGTTTATCATTATAAACTTTCCTCTTAGAACTGTTCTTGCTATATCCCATGGGTTTTGGTTTGTTATACTTCCTTTTCCATTTGTTCAAATTTTTTAAAAATTTCCTTTCAATTTCTTCATTGAAATATTTGTTGTTTGGGAGCATGTTGTTTAATTTTCATGGATTTTTGAATTTTATGAAATTGATCTTACATTGATTTCTAGTTTTATACCATTATGATAGAATATTATTTCAATTTTCTTAAAATTTTTAAGACTTTTTTTTTGTCTCACATATAATCTATTCTGGAGACTGCCCAGGTATGCTTGAGAAGAATGTGTATTCTGCTGCCACTGGATGTAATGTTCTGTATAATTCTGTTATTTCTATTTGGCCTAAAGTGTAATTTAAGTCCTGTGTGTTTCCTTGTGGATTCTGTCTGGATGATCTGTTCATTCCTGAAAGTGGAACACTGAAGTCACCTATTGTTATTTTACTGCAGTCTATCTTTCTTCTCAGATACATTAATATTAGCTTTCCATATTTAGATATGCCAATGTTGGGAACATATTTATTTACAGTCATTATATCCTCTTGATGAGTTGACCCCTTAGTCATTATATAATGACTTTAATTTTACAATTTTTAACTTAACATTTATTTTATGTGACATAAATTTAACCTTTTGATTGAAGAATTTAGTCACTTACATTCAAGGTACTTATGATAGGTAAGGACTTGCTACTGCCATTTTGTTAATTGTTTTTTGGTTGTTTTGTAGATCTCTTGTTCCTTTCTTATTTTCTTGCTGTCTTCCTATGTGTTTAAGTGGTTTTCTCTAGTAGTAAGTTTTGATTCCTAAATTTATCTTTTGTATATCTACTATAGGATATTGTTTTGTAGTAACCATG
Organism: Cynocephalus volans; assembly: GCF_027409185.1. Classification (NCBI taxonomy): domain Eukaryota; kingdom Metazoa; phylum Chordata; class Mammalia; order Dermoptera; family Cynocephalidae; genus Cynocephalus; species Cynocephalus volans. The sequence goes on from NC_084460.1 coordinate 251,522,282, forward strand.
AGAATCAGAAAAAATGTCATATAGTTATAACAACCTATTTTAAAATAATAACATCTTGATATAGATTTAGTTGATCAACACTTTTACTTCACCTCCTCCTGCATTTTAAATTTTCAATGTTATAATTTACATCTTTTTATATTGTGTAGTTTTTAACAAATTATTGCTGTTAATATTATTTTAATAGTTTAGTCTTTTAACATTCATTCTAAAGAAATGTGATTTATAAACCAACACTGAAGCATTAAAGTATTCTGAAATTGTTCTTACTTTTACCATACTTACTTTTACCAGTGAGCTTTTTATACCTTAAGATATTTTTGTGCTACTTGTTAGCATCATTTTTTTTTTCACCTTGAATAACTCCCTTTAGCATTTCTTGTAAGCCAGAGCTGATGGTAATGAACTCCTCCAGCTTTTTAAAAGACTTCTGGGAAAGTCCTTATTTCTCTTTTATTTTGGAAAGAATGCTTTGCTGAGTACACCATTCTTGGTTTGTAGGGGTTTTTGTTTTTGTTGTTGTTTCCTTCTGCACTATGAGTAATTTAATCCACTCTCCCCTGGCCTGTAATGTCTCTGCTGAGAAATCTGTTGCTAATCTTAGTGTAACTCCCTTATATGTTACTTGTTTTTTTCCTCTTGCTGCTTTCAGAATCCTCTTTTTGCCTTTGATTTTTGATAGTTTGATTATAATATGTCTTAATGTAGTCCTATGTAGATTGATTCTGATTGGAGACCTTTGACCTTCCTATAGCTAGGTATCTAAAGACCAAAAATCTCCAATCAGGTTCAGTCTTTCCTCAGACTGGAAATTTTTGTGCTTTTCTTTCTATATATATGTTTTCTACCCCTTTGTCTTTCTCTTCTCCTTCACAAAATGCTATGGCTTGAATATTTGTACTTTGAAGATTTGTACTTTTGAAGACTCTGCCAGAAAGGCCTGAAGTCTGGGGCTGCAGGTTCCTGCCTGGCACTAGGGTAGATTTGGGGGCTTAGTCCACAGGTACTGTCCTGGAACCTGGTGCCACTGTGGCTTACCTGGTGATTTGTGGGCCTGGAGCCTGTTATCTTCAGGGCCAGGCAGAAGGCTGCATCTTCAGGTGCTGGCCTGATGACTAAGGCTGCCAGAGTCTGCCTGATGCTGGGGCAGGTCTAAAGCTTGCAGCCACAGTGGCCAACCCTGTGCTGGGGGCATTCAGGAGCCTGGGGCTACTGGGGTAGGCCTGGCAGTAGGGGTTGTATGAAGCCTAGGACCACTGCTCAGCAGCAGGATGGACTAGACATCCAGTCTGCTGTGTGGGCTTGGAGCTTTTGGTTGCAAGACCTGGCCTGGCATTGGGACTGGCTCAGAAGCTCAGTCTACAGGAGTCTGGGGCCTTGGGATCCTACTTAGAGCTGCATTTTACTGGTGTGGTGCTGGTGTTGGGGCCCAAGGCAAAGTCTGGTCCTCATGTTCTCCTTCCCCTAATATTTTTCTCCATGCTATACTGCTTGGGTTTGGTGGAGGGGTAATGTGAGTAATGTAAAAATAACTTCTCTATATTGTTCAGTGTGTTTTTTCTTATTTCTCTGCTACACCCAGGTACTGTAATCTCTCATCTGGTTTCCTTAGCTTTTCTGAAGGTATTTTCTCGTGTGAAAATTTGTTTGAATTGATGTTTCTGTGGGGAATGAGCACTGGAGAGTCATTGTTGACATCATTCCTCTTTCCTTCCATATGCATTTTGAAACAAAAATGGAAGTGACAAAATTATTTATTTATTGTTATTTTCTGAGTGTCTGCTACTTCTGTGCTCTATTAAAAGCTCTAGAGATCAATTGTTAAATAAAACAGGTACAAATCCCTGCTCTCATGGAGCTCACATTTGTCAGGGAAGGTTACTTGAATACACTCATTTATGATACCTTTTAAGAGAGTCTGAATATCATTTGACACCATATGTTATGATAAAGCCACCATGAGATGATCACTTTGAGGAAAAAAAGTTTTCTTCTTAAAGATGCTACTTTGGTGCTATTCATGTTTTTTTGTTGTTGCTGTTGTTGTTTTGTTTTGTTTTGTTTTTGTGACCAGTAAGGGGATTGTAACCTTTGGCTTGGTGTCAGCCGCACCGCGCTTGGCCAGTGAGCGCACCGGCCATCCCTATATAGGATCTGAACCTGTGGCCTCGGCACTCAGTGCTGCTGCACTCCCAGCACCACACTTTCCTGAGTGAGCCACGGGGTCGGCCCCTATTCATGTTTTTAATGTAGGATGGATGGTCTGGGGTACTTCTCTATTTCAATTTGCTGATGTAAAAACTGTATTGCCCAATAGCTGGGGTTGCAACTTAAAAGATTCTTGACTTTATAACTTTTGATGTATACGCATACTGCTTTTCTGAAAATAAGGATGTAACCTTTACTATATTTAAATATATGTGTAAAACGTGGTGGGATTCCTGAAAAAGCTTGCTCCTTTCTTCTTCATTTTCTGCCATCACGCTCAAATGGAACCCCGTAGAAGCTGTGCTCCTAGTTGAACATAGAGTGGCTTTTCCTGACAGAGGGGAATGTTGTTTGGGGGTTGAGTTTTTATGAGCAGCTGTGCTCTTGTTTCTTATTATTCAAATGTATGTCTTACCTTCTGCAGTGGGATGGCTCTGTTGGATAAGTGTCACTGTGCTTGGTAATATCAGTCAATGCTAGTTTCAATATCATCCACAATGAAGGAGGGGAAGGATCATGGGTCAAGTCAGCCTAATTAGGGCTGAATTTGTCTACACATGCTCTAAACAATGTATAATCAATGGCTATATGCATGACTTTTTTCCTTTATTACACACTTAAGTAACTAAGTCCTTCTATTCTGCTAATGTTTCCTGGAATACAGCCCTGATGCCTTGCTGCAGTTCATGTCAAGTTGAACGTCTGGCCCAAAATTGTTTCTTACCACGCTAACTCTTGCAACTGTAACTTCAGCCATGCTATGTTTCTTTTAATATCTTAGAGAAAAGATAGATAGAACAAGAAAACACACAAATGTGTCAAAATGTTAACAATGATTTTATTTAAGTGAAGGTCATATAAGAGTTTATTATCATATTTTTTAACTTTTCTGTACTTCTTGACTTTTTTTGAAATGTGAATTATAATTTTTTTTTTTTCCTGAAAGATAAATTGTAATGAGAAATAAAACAAAGACATAGGGGACCTATAGAATAAAAGAGACTAAGAAAGATACCGGATATATGGGTCTTATTTGAATCCTGTTTTAAACAATCTGTTTTAAAATATTAGACAATTGGAGCTATTTGAATACATTAACTGCATATTTGATGACAGTAAGGAATGATTGTGTTTTCCTTTCGTGTTTTTGTTTGTTTGATAGTGATTTTGCGATTATGATTGTTTAAAAGTCCTTGTAATTTAGAGATACATATTCAAGGATTTACATATAAAATAATGCAAACTTGGGAATTTCCTTAAAGATTATCTGAGACAGTAAGAAAGGTGTGAGATGGGATAGGATAAGATGAAACACAATTAACCCTGAATTGATAATTGTTGAAGCTAAGTAGTGGATATGTCGGGATTATTATACTTTTCTCTCTCTCTCTCTCTCGCTCTCTCTCTCTCTTTCTCTCTCTTTTAAGTTTAAAAATAACTAAATGCTGTGGACCAGATTATTTGGGTTCAAATGTGGGCTGCACATTTGCTTTTACCTCCAATAGCTAGTTATTTAACTTTTCTGTGCTTCAGTATTCTCACCTATAAAGTGAGGAATTGTGTAGAATACACATCTCTATCATTTTAATCAGGATTAAATGAGTGAAAACATCCAAATTCTTCATTAAGTGTCTGACTTTAAACAAGCACTGAATAAATGTTAGCTATTATTATTTTTAAATTACTGTTTTTCTCTTGAAATCTAGGATGAGGCAAATATTTTTGAAGAATGCAATTTACCTAAGAATCTGCTTGTTCCACTCAAAATTTTCCCACTTTTGTAGACAGAATAAGCAGAAAACAACTATTGCTTTTCTGGAGGAATCCCAATCTTAGGAAGAAAAACTTATACCATAATAAGAAATAATCAAATATTTAGAGAGAAGAATTAGTTTTCTTGTAATTATAATTAATGGGGAGAATAAAATAGTTTACTGAGAAATTTCTGCTAGTTCAAGATTTTTCTGGGAGCTAATTCAGCTTTACACCAAAAACTATTGCCATTTATAAAATAAATTCTACATTAATTGGAATGTTATCTCTGCCTCACATATTTGAACCATGAAATCATATTACTTAATGTAATTGTTTAATTTAAATTGTCTAATCCACAAAGTATTATTTTGTTTTTAGTAAAAATTCAGTAAGGAGTTTAGATCTATAAGTCTCATTTTTATCTTTTTAAACTAACCCTTTTTTAACATATTGGAGACAATCAAATAAAATAATCAGGAATATTTCACAAATCTGCTGAAAAATAGTAAATTTACTATTGAAACTGATGGAATCATAATAAACAATTTAAATTATTTTACAGTTTATCACTTCTTGCTGTACAGTGGATAAAACTAATAAAACATAGAAATGGATTACTGTCTTTAAAGTGAGATAGTGGGCTATGTGTTTATATATTAAGGCAAATGTATTTATTGATTACTACAAGGCATTTACCCCAAACCATTGTGAACTTTGTTATACGTAATATGTGTGTAAATATATAGTACGATAAATAGGAAATTATTAATTATTCATTAAATTATCGGTAAACCACTTTTAAATTTTGTGGAAGCAATTTAAACATTCAAACTGAGTCCTTTTTTGCCTATATGTTCAGAAAGGACAATTGTCATTGTTGTAAAGAGGACATAATTTGTTCTCCAAATCCCAGTACCTAAAACAGTGAGTGTCTTATAGTAACATAATAAGGTGCCTAAATATGTAGTTATTTTGCATTTTAAAAGAGTTGAGCATAAGAGAATCTGTAAGTTAGAAACATAAAATATTTTGTGGTTAGGATTGAAGTTTATGTCTTCTTCATGTAAACACTTCAGTGAAAGAGTCATACAATGTTTTCACGTGTAAAATTTATTCGTCTGGCAACATTAACATTTAAGGGGGCACAAAATAGCAAGCACATTTATATTTAAGATCAGAAAGCCATAGTCAAACATTTTACTATTTTATGCTTCAACAAAAGTTAATAATGGCTGAGTACATTTTTCATCTTTTCAGAGATTTGGTTGTATAGCTGCCTTTATTTACAATGCACACAATAAGACCAATCTGCTTATACAGTTTAATCCTTTCCAGTTTAGGTAAATAACTTAAATAAATTGCAGAAAAGTGTCTTATTTTCCAAAGACTAGAGGATATTTTAAAGTTCAACCTAAACAGATATGGGTCAAGATGAAAACGTCAGTCAAATGAAATCTAATTGCGATGAATAATAAGTTACTATAAAGATATTTAAGGAAACAAACAAAATATCTAACTTAGAACTCTTCAAACAAGACATTTTAGATGTTTAAAACAGAAGTTATATGTTAACCCAACCATTGCCAGAAATCCACAGCTGAATACAACATAACTATATGATTTTCTTTTTTTTTAATGCTAACATAGCATAGGAACTTGCTCCTCAGTCAAGGGCTTCTATTTCCTTCTATGGTTTGCTTTTCTTCTCCATATTTATGCCATTATGTACACTATTTATTTTGGTTTATTCTGTTAATCTTTTATTTTTCTTAACTCATAATTTCTACTAATTTAGTTTGTTGGTGTTTGTTTCACTTTCCTCTTTGTCCATTATATTCTGTTTCTAACTCTTATTATTATATCAAAGTTGACAATTGTCAGAACAATGTAAACTCAGGGGAGAGTTAATTGCATCCTTCCTTGAAATTTTATTTTTCAGGACTATTCTGAGAAGGAGAATACTATTGCCAAAGCTCTGGAAGATCTGAAGGCCAACTTTTACTGTGAACTCTGTGACAAGCAGTATTATAAGCATCAGGAGTTTGACAATCACATTAATTCATATGACCACGCTCACAAGCAGGTAAGAAAGAGATGTCCAAAAAATCTGGCATTTGTGAATATTCGTAATATATTGAATTCTGTAGACTGTAAGAATATGATTTTTTTATTTAATTAATTTTTGATATACAATTTTTATATGTTATTCTGTGATGATGATTTGATGACTTAAAGCAAAATTCTTTTTCTTTTTGAAAAAAGCACTGAAATCAAAGTCTGAAATAAATGACCAACACAAAGAAATACTAATAAATTGCCTTTTCGTGAGTGATAACATTTTGAAAACAGTATTTCACAGGTGATAATTCTCTAAATGTCCTCAAATTTATCGTTTTAAATATTTTAATCAAAATCACATTTATCAAATGTAAATGAAATGGTTCAGGGTTATTGATTGAATAAGTACAGATGCTCCTTGATTTTCAATAAGCCTGATAAAACTATCATACATCCTGATAAACATATTATAAGGTAAAAATATTGTTAAGTAGAAAATGCATTTAATGTACCTAACCTACTGAACATCACAGCTTAGCCTAACTTACTTTAAACATGATCAGACCATTTACCTTAGCCTACAGTTGGACAAAATCATCTAACACAAAGCCTAACTAAACTGAGCTGGGGGGGACTTTCTTTATTTTATAATAAAGTCCTGAATATCTCTTGTAATTTATTGAATACTGTAATTTACTGAAAGTGAGAAACAGAATGGTTGTATGAGTGCTTGAAGTACAGTTTCTACTGAATGCATATTTCTTTTATAGTGTTGTAATGCCAAAAAATCATTCGTCAAATCATCGTTAAGTCAGGCACCACTGCCTTACTTAATATGTGTATGATTTAGTATATTTTAATATTATTTTCATTTTACTATTAGTTGTAAATACAAGATTGATTTTTAACCCCTTATATAAAGATAAATTTAAAATAATGATATTGTTAGAAGTGATGTTAATACAGATTTGATTTTCTAATATGCCCTACGTTTATCAATGCAACTTTCTTTGTTGTTTTGCTAACTTGATATGACAAAACAGTTTTAGCACTAATTTATGAATATTTCCTATTTTAGCCATCACCTCCAAATACCATCCACAATATTCATTTTGGTGTTAATAAACGGTACATCTTTAAATGGATGAACATGCACTAACTTTTCATTAATATCAGTTATTTAGCAAAAGAAAAAAAAGTAGGGGAAAAATGATCACATTGAATATTTAGGACCCAATGTGTCAATTTTGTTTTGCTGGCAATCTTTCAAATCTTTTATACTAACTAAACTGTGCTTGGGGAGGCTGTTGTAGGGTAAAAGTTAGCCTTCAATTACATATATCACTAATTAGTGCATACTTAGCTTGATGATCTGCCCTCCCCCCCATTAGTAGATTCACTGGCACACTAATTAAAAATAAGACTTTGAAGGAGATATTCCTATTCATGCACAGGAATATATACATGTGAATATATTGTTGCTTGATCTGAACATTAAAGTCTACCAGGAAGTAGTATTGATTTTATTCTACAGTACTTCGCATTTGTTGTGTAAAAAAATTCTGGAATGCAGTATCTGAAGTGGTAAATCTGAGAACGTCATTCTTCTGATTTTTCCAAGGTATCTAAGAGCACAATATATGTTATTACACTTATGATTCATTGTGTAAAGTAGGCATTTGGAAGTGTGTGTGTGTGTGTGTGTGTGTGTGTGTGTGTTTCGAGAATATCTTACTAACTTTTAATATTTTTTGCCAATGAATGCTTCATTCAGCCATAATGTTGCCATGAACATCAAACTCACTTCAGTTATTCCAAGACCCTTTTGGATCTTTATTCTTAGTGGACTTAGGATATGACATATTCTACATGGGTAAGCTAAGGGAATTCAGCCTGGATCTGGCTTGTTATATTCAATGTCCAGAGGATGACCTTTGACATTGCTCAAGGGTATTTAGCCTTGGAGATAGATACCCCATCGAAATAGCCATGAACTCTGGTAGAGAGCTGCAGTGGATCGAATGGACCCCCAAAGTAATTAAAACTTAATTCCCACTGTAACTGTTGATGGTGGGAAATCCTGTTATGGTAATTGAAAGGTGGCACCTTGAAGAGGTGATTAGATAGTGAAGACCATGCCATACTGAATGGATTAATCTATTTCATGATGTAATGGCAGTTGTGCGCATGGTTATGAGGGCTCTAAAAGGAGAGCACGTGACAGTCTCTCTTTCTATGCTTCTGCTCTCTCATAACATCCTGTGTCACTGAAGCCACCATGAAGAAAGACCTTCACCAGATGTGTTCCCTGGACTTTTGAATTCCCAGCCTCAGAAACTGGAAGCAATAAATTTCATTTTCTTATAAATCACTCAGTTTCAGATATTTTGTTATGAGCAACAGAAATGGACTAATGCAATAGCACAGTTCTAATTGATTAATTTAATATCAAATGTTCATTAGCTGAAGATATTTAAAATCTATATGATCAGTATATCCCTTCCTCATCTAGCATTGGCATATCTTTTAGGGTGTTTCCTAAAGACTGTTCTTTCTTTTCTGAGCAAAGACCTCTCCGCCATGATGGTTATCTATGTTCCTACCACATGACTTAAACACCTGAGCACTTTGAATAAAGTAGAGGGGGACACAGATTGGAGGTGGACAATTCAGATTTTTCTCTCCTGAGAACTTGAAGTTGGGATACTGTATTAGTCCATTTCTATTGCTTATAACAAAATACCTGGAAATAGGTGATTTATAAAGAAAATGAAATTTATTCCTTACAGTTTCTGAGGCTTAGAAGTCCAAAATCCAGGGAACATAGCTGGTGAAGGCCTTGGTGGTGGTGACAGTGATGGCAGGGTATCATATCACAAAATGGTGGAGCGGGGAGAGGGAAAGACAGATTCTCCTCTTCTTTTAAAACCCTCAGAACCACACCCCTGACTACCATTTTTAATCCATTCACTAGGGCATAGTCCTACAATCTAATCACCTCTTCAAGTCTCCACCTTTCAATGACCATAATAGGATTTCCCACCCTCTTAACATTCTCTGTGAGGACCAAGTTTCTAATATGTAAAACTTGGGGAACACAATTCAAGCTTCAATGAGTCTTGGGGGGACATAATTCAATCCACTACATTCTACTACTGGCCCCCCAAAACTCATGTCCTTTTCACATGCAATTACATTCATTTCATACCCAAAGTCTTAACTTGTTTCAACTCAAAAGTGCAAAGTTAAAAGTCTCATCTGTGAAATCAATATAAGTTATCTACTTCCAAGATACAATGGTGGGACAAACATAGTGTACATATTCCCATTCCAAAAGGGAGAAAGAAAGGTGTCATAGGTCCCAAACAAGTCTGAAACCCAGCCAGGCAGACATTATATCTCACAGATGGCAAATCAGGTACCATGGCTCCATGTTCAACCTCCTCTGCATGCTGGTGTGGGGGTTGGGTCCCCAAGTCCTCAGGCAGCTCTGCTCCCATGGCTTTCCTGTTCTTGGGCCACACTTCAGCTCGTCCAGGCTGGCGGTCCACTCTGTTAGCTCCACAAGTCTGGGGTTTCCATGGCATCCCGCTCTCATGGCTCCACTAGACATGGCACTGTTGGGGTTTCTCTGCTGCAACTCTGACCCTACATTTCCACTCAGCATTGCTCTATGTGGTGAATCCACCTCTGTGACAGGTCTGTTCCTGGGTCCCCAGGCTTTTCCACACATCCATTGAAATCAGGGTGCATGATCCCAAGCCTTACAGCTCTGGCATTCTGTGAGCCTGCAGACCAGACACCACGTGGATGCCACCAAGGCTTCTGGCTTGTTTCTTCCGAAGGTGAAGGTCCAGCCACACATGGGGCCAATTTAGCCATGGCTGAAGTAGCCAAAGCAGTCAGGATGCTGCTGCTAGAAGCAGCTTTCTGAAATGAGCTTGGGCAGGGAGCCCATAGAGGGCACCTCAGGCCTGTCCCCAAAGACCATTCTGTCTCCCCAGGCCTTTGGGCCTGAAATGGAAGGGTTTGTTCCAGAGGCTTCTGCAATGCCTTCAGTACCTTTCCCCTCTTCTCTTGATAATTCTGTATTTTAGAATTAATCTTCTTAGCTAAGGGTTGCTAGGCTGCACCATTGCATGCTCTCTGCTTCTTTACCACATGGCCAGGCAACAAATTTTCCAAATCTTTACATCCTGCTTCCTTTTTAAATTCTAGCTTTATGTTATGCCTTTGCCTCCATATCTCAGAGTAGGATGTTAGAAGTAGCCATTAAGCTTCCTGAATGTTTTGCTGCTTAGAAATTTCTTCTCCCACATCTTCTGGTTCAGAACTCTTAAGTTCCAACTTCCACAAAGTCCTAAGGCAAGGACACAATGCAACCTTATTCCTTGCCAGTTAGTAGCAAAGGTGATCTTTGCCCCAGTTTCCAAAAAACTCCTTCTTATTTCTATCTGAGACCTCCTTAGAATGGTCTCTACAGTCCATGTTTCTATCAGCATTCTGCTCACCACCATGTAACCAGTCTCTAAGACATTCCAAACTCTCCCTGGTCTTTTTGTCTTCTTCTGAGTCCTCCAAACTCCTCCAACTTCTCCTCAACACCCAGTTCCAAAGCCATTTCCACATTTTCAAATACCAGTTTAGGCAACACCCCACTCCTTGGTACCAATTTTATGTATTAGTACGTTTTAGTGTTGCTATAACAGAATACGTGAGACCAGGTTATTTATGAAGAAAAGAGGTTTATTTGGCTCATGATTCTGGGACAGCTGCATCTGGCACAGGCCTTGTGGCAGAAAGCAGCAGATAGCCAGTGGTTCAAGCAGATCACATGGCGAGAGGAAGTAAGAGAGAGAGAAGGGAGGTGCCTGGGTCTTTTAAGCAACCACCTCTCACGGGAATTGATAGACAGAGAACTCCCTCACTATCCCCATGCCCCAGGAAGAGCATTAATCCATTCATAATGGATCTGCTCCCATGACTCAAACAGCTCCCAACACTGCCACATTGGGGATCAGATTTACACATGAGTTTGGGGGGACAACACATCCAAACTCCAGCAAACCTACCTACTGTCTGACAATGGCTGGACCTAACACTTGAAGATGTAGGTCTTGTTCAGTGATTAAGTCCATTGAAAAGCTGAGAAAGCTGGTTTGCATTAAGAATGAACAAAACAAATGCACAGAAGAGAAACAGATATACACAACCATGTGACATTTGAAGGAGAAAGAGTATGGAAAAAAGAATTTTGACTCCGAATTGCTTTCAGATTCCTAAAAGCAGTCTTTCCTAAGACTTATCTGTAGATCCTGTCCTGGAGTTCTGAAAGATAGTTCAGCTTGCTACAAGTAAAGATACTTAAAACAAAAAATAAACAAATAAAACAAAACTGTAGCTTAATGTTTATTATTACAACCAACCAACAAACCAAAAATCTTTTCATAAAATATCATGCTACACAAGGATCAAAGCAATCTTTTTGGTTTCCCATACCCTTTCATAAGAAACAGGTATAGTCAAAGTCCATATTACCAACACTTAACTTTTTTTTATTATTGAAACATATTTGGTTACACATACTTGTGGGGTACAGAGTTGAATAACTACCTGTGTATGGTATGTAGTGATCAAATCGGGATAGTTAGTATATTCATCATTACACAATGTAATCATTCTTTGTTTCCCTTTACCAATTTCTCACTAACCCCCCAACCCCTCCCCCTTTCCAACCTCTGGTAACCTCAGTTCTTTTCTCTCCTTTTGAAAGTTCAACATATTATTGTGATAGCTGTATCTTTCTTCCTTAATTTGTTTGTCTATTTTTTAGCTTCCACTTATGAGTGAGGACATGCAGTATTTCTCTTTCTGTGCCTGGCTTATTTCGATTAATGTAATTTTCCCTAAGTCCATCCAGGTTGCTGTGAATGACAGAATTTCATTCCTCTTTTATGGCAGAGTAGTATTTCATTATGTAAATATGCCACATTTTCCCTCTCCAGTCATCTGTTGTTGGACATTTAGGTTGGTTCCAACTCTTGGCTATTGTAAATAGAGCAGTGACAAATATGGGAGTGAAGGTATCCCTTTGACATGATGATTTCTATTCCTTTGGGAATATGCCCAGCAGGAGGATTGATGGATCATACGGCAGTTCTATCTGTAGTTGTTTGAGAAGCCCCCATATGTTTTCCATAATTGACTGCACTAATTTACAGTTCTACCAACAATGTAGGAGGATTCCCCTTCTCTGCATCCTTGCCAGCGTTTGTTATTCTCTGTCTTTTTGATAATAGCCAGTCTTACTAGGGTGAGATGATATCTCACTGTGATTTTGATTTGCATTTCTCTAATGCTTAGTGATGTTGAGCGTTTTCTCATGCCAACACTTAATTTTCATATAGGTAAACCTACGAGCAATTAGTACACTTCTTGAATTGAGTTAGAAAAAGGTAAAGAGGCCACACACCTGATGGATTCATTCCCTACAGAGATATGATTCCAAGGGCTAAAAGAGGAATGAAGAAAGGGAGAAGGTCTTACTAGTGGAATGAATCCTACCTCTGCCGCTTACCAGTCATGTGGCCTTGGGTTAAATAATCAAAGGCTCAATGAACTGAACTATTTATTATTAGGGAAATTAAATGAGAGAATGCATGTGAATATGCTTTGCAGAATACTTGGAAAATAGTAAAAGCTCAATTTTTAACACATTATCATCATCATCATTATTATTATTATTATTATTATTATTATTGTTGTTGTTGTTGTTGTTGTTGTTGTTGTTGTTGTTGTTTAGTACAATTTCTCTTCTTCTAGAATGTTTCGGTCACTGATCATTTGCCTTTGAGATAATCTTCCATTTAGGCTTTCCAATGGGACCTATTTTTGCTTTACATAGGCTAATAGAGTCTAAAACACATCCAGGTAATCTTGACCTAGGAGCTGTTTTGACTCCCTAAAATCCTTGCAAATCTATTATGATGGAACATGTCTTGCTTTCAACTCTAAATTTCAAAGGAAAATCTGTTTTCTTTCACTCACTTTTTGTGCATGTGTGTGAAAATTCAAAATCTCTCTCAAGCATTTAATACTTGCTAACAGAGGGTTAAAAAGAGGAAGAAGCACAGGTGTACAGAGATGATCACACTAATTCACAATTTAGAGTTCATTGTTGGAATATTTTCTTTTAACTTTGTAACCCAAAAGCCATTGGATTGTAACTCTTTAAGGGAAGAATTTATTTCTTGTATGCTTTCATCTCTCACAGCATTGAGTGCAGCATCTTGCACAATTTAGGTACCCAATAAATACTTCTCACATAAATAAATGTAAAAAGGCCAAAGTCAAAATTCATTTCGAGATTTTGTAAATAGTCACATTTTAAAGGTAGATACGACTTTCAAAACAATTAAATGATTTATTTAAAGGTTTACACATACATAAAACTTCTTGTAAGGAAAATATTATTTATCAGTATAATATGTCTGTTATGAGGTGATGAGTTGTTTGAACTCTTTCCATATTCACAATATTTGTACTTCATAACAGTAATGCTACTGGTAATAACAGCAACAACTTAGCATATAATAGGTGTCATCTTCAAAGTTCTTCATATACCTAAAACCATTTAATCTGGATAATTTTGGATTTATATCATTAGTTATTGTTTTTCTATATGAGAACATGATTAAAAACAAGTAACAGTTTCAGAAATACCTTAGAGTTTTCATTTTTGTCAGGGTAGCACACAAGATACTCTGAAGGACGCTTCTACTATAATACAAAAAAATCTTCCACAGACAATTTTTAATTAAATTGCTAAGTTTCTCAAAAGGATGTTGCCAAAGAGCCACCCCACCACCATGGGAGTCTGAGGAGTGGGAAACTACTGGGTATAACCTGGGCCTACAGTAATAATCACCCACAAAGTGTGAAATTGAATGGAGAGAAAATATGACTGTGAGCGTTGTAGTATGGAAAATAAACCATGGGCAGTAGTTAGTAAACTGTAAAACTCCTTGATTAAGATTAGTACTGCCCCTAGGTCCTGACCGAAACATACAAATTACTCCAGGAAAAGAAGCAAGCTCAATTTAGATTTTCCACTGAATGTTATTAACAAAATAGGAATTCACAGCCAAAGATTTAAAAAACAAATATATATGTATACCTAGAAGAAAATAACCAAGATTGAGAATTAACAGAAAAAAAAAATACTTACTGGATTCATTAAATATAGAAAACATTTTATATACATACACATACACATGAGGCTACTTCAAGAAGTTCATGGAGAAATGGAATTAAAAGGAACTACAAATCTTTCCATGAACTTTTTGAAGTACCCTCATATGTATAAAATATTTAAATAGATAAAAGATGAAACAACAATAAAAACAAGGAACTATCAACAAGTGCTGTGGTGAATTTTAAAATGAACATTGAGAACTTTTATAAAAGCAGATGTAATTGTTTAAATAAAAAGATTAGTTAATTTAATCCTTTCATTAGTTTCATAGAATAGACACAGATGAAAAAAAAATAAGGTAGGAAAATAAAAGACTCCTCTCCGACTGCACCACAAGGAAGGCAAGAGCCAAAATCTTGTATGTATCCATATTGAACTGTACTAGTCTTTTTTCTGTACAAAAAAAACCCCTATATTTTGCTTGTAACAAATACCTGAAACTGGGTAATGTATAAAGAAATTTCTTACAGTTTCAGAGGCTGGGAAGTCCAAAGTCCAGGGAACACATCTAGTGAGAGACTTTGCTTGATGGTAACTCTACAGCAGTGCAGGGTGTCACAAGGCAAAATGGCAGAAACAGAGACAAAGAGCTTCTCATGTGTTCTAATTCTTAAACTGGAGTAGTGTGGTCAGAATTATTCAACTTGTTACAAATGCTTTATATGATTGCACACATGAAATACTTCATAGTAAATTGTTAACCCAGGAAACACCATGGTAAAACAAATATCATGATCTCAACGCCTGAATCTATCCTATCATAGGTATAGAAACTGTCTTAATTGCAACAATGTACTAACTCAAGAGTAAATGGAATATTATAATGGAGACTATTATTAGCCCTACCCTGTACCATTCAAATCTTTCACCATTAAAAATAAGTATGCATATGTCTCCTATTTAACAATGATCAGAGTAACCTTGTTTCAAATTTCATTTTGTTAAGCTTCAATCAATGTCAAAATCAAATTTTCCATGAAAAACTATGAACGACAGTGGCACAATTCCATTGTTCCCTCTCATTACCATCTAACCACACCAGTCTCTTAATATTAACATAAAAAGTTCACACATTTTCTATCACACTTACTTTCTTATAGTATGTTTTACTCAAAAGCCCAAAGAACCACAGGATTTTAATGCACATAAAATTTAATTTTATGCAGACAAATGACAGTTAAATGCAAATCATTATTTTAAGCTGACTGCACACTAATAGCTAATTTAATATTTTAAAAACACAGGAAATTATTTTACATAAATAGGAATAAACAGGAAATACATTATTTCAAGGATAACCGTACAACCCAATATCCTGGGACAGTCTCATTTTGTACCCACTGTCCTAGTTTAATTACTAAGTGTCCTTATTTGAATAATAAATAATATGGTTGCTATCTGTATGTTTATTGAAAAGCTGCAATATTTTCAGACACTTCTAAAGAAGACATAAATTTAAAGGCAATTGCCTAGTAAGCCTGACTCTTCATGCTAGTTATACATTTATGCAAACCCTGGAATGTCAATGGGGATTTTTTTTTAAGTCTAAAAAAATCATATACTTAGAAATTTTATACTCATTTTTTAAATGGTTTCCAGAAAAGTTAGGTCATTCTGAATTCTAGTCATTGAGATAATAATAATAATAATAAAAGATGGGAAACCCAGCATCTGATAAAAGAAAAGATATTCCTCTAAACCATTCACGTGTTCATCTGCCCTGAAAGAAAAGCCGCACTGTGTCTTTCCTCTCACCTGGCAACCTATAGGCAATTCAAAGTTATTTTCACTGTAAGAGATTTGTCACACTGATGCTATGAAGTGATCGAAAAGGGAAGATTGCCTTATTGCTGTTGCCCCTCAAACATCTTGATTTTTCCTTTAGTGGCTTCAACGTGGCTGAAATACCTCCCAAAAGGCACTGAAGTGACCTTTACCTCAGCAAATCAAGATTCAATTCCTTGCAGCATGCTGTTTTGTTTTGCCCCAGAGGAAGTCAAGGTCAGGTCGGGTTGTTGGAATGTGTTGTTCTTGCAGGGACTTCTATTGCTATAGAAACAGAACAGCTTTATTCCCAAATTTGAACATTTCCTAATAATTTAAACTTCTGTTCATTGATCTGACACTTGGGAATTACTTTTTGATATCTGGGTGTAAATATTCATTTGTGGGAAAAAAAAAGTACTTAAAGGTTAATTAAATAAGAGATATCGTGTTGAGAAGGCAATGTATTACATACTCACTACTAATGTCTTCTCTGGAATTTTTTTTGTTGTGTGTATTGCAATCTTATTTACTCTTTTGTTGTTGTTGTTATTTTAACTCTTTTGAGGATTTTTTTTGCCTCAGAAGAAGGGAAAAACATACGATTTGCTCCTACAGAGATTCCAAATCCAAAAAGGGACTGTCCCAGGAAAAGTACTAAAAAAATACTATGAGGAAATTATTTAGAGTCAAAGTGATATATATTTATTTTTGTTTTATTACTATACTCTAGGAAGTATATTCTTTCTGTAATTACATAATAACTTGGTTGGTGGGATCACTGAAATTGCATGCTTTTATTTTACTATTTTATTTTTATTTTTATTTTTTAATGATCATACCTTAACAAATACATTTTCTGAGAATATATCTATTTGGGGAAATAGATCATATATTTATTATATATTTTATACTATATAAAATTAGTTATACATCATATTATTTTAAATAAGTTGAGATACCTTCTGGGAACTATTCTTAATAAAATAAAATTTTTAAGAAAACTAATCCAGAAAAAAATGTAAAATCTTGGATTAACATAATGTGAGGATTTGGGAGGACTACATCTTGAATATTTTATCTCCTGCTAATTCTGTCAAGAATCAAACCTTAAATTATCTGCTCAAAGGATTATCTCATAATAGATTTCAAGATTCTCTCGGCATCTGTAGGAACTAAGACATCAGGATTTCTGCTGACTGTGGTAGGAGGTGGACATGACATAGAGCAAAACAACTTTAATCCTAGTTGAAGTTAGAATCACCAGACAAGTTTTTAAAAATAGTAATCCCAGAATGTGGTATTGGTCCATGGTACATATATCATGTTCAAAACCTTCCAGATGATTATAATATGAGGTCAAGGTTGAAAAGGAGAATGCAGATGCCAAAGGTTATGAGCTACTGTTTAAGTTGCTATCTGATGATATACTTGCATCCTTCTGAAATATAGAGGAACAGTGAAAGTGCTTTATTCTTGTGCCAGGACAATTGTTTGTATATAGATATAAAATTGTATATAAATGAATATGTAAACATATATGCATATATTATATATAAATATATACTATATGTTATGCATACATGCATAACATATATTATATATGTATGCATTATAATTCATCTGTACTCTTTATTTATCCAGGAATATTTGTAGTCTTGGTAAGTTGAGGTTGGAAGTACTACAAATAATTAGTATCTCTATGGGCAGCTCTGACAAAGGAGAATCCTCATAATCTTTACCTCATTGTAATTACATAAAATTGGTTTCTTTATTCTTATCTCATCTTCTGATAGAACATAATGATGTTTGCAGCCCCATTTCTAATAAATATTTCTTTCCTGAAATAAATGTCTTTCTTTTTACTGAATATTTGGTTCATCTATGCTTCTTCCAGCTGCCATAGGTATGACATCTTTTTTTTTTTTTTAATCTGGATTTTACAGAAGTTATAAAATTGGCAAACATAAGCTATTGTGTAACCTGGTGTCATCAATTCTTCATGTGCTGAAATTTTGTTGCTTCACAGTAATCATTCTATGGAGAAACAATTTTTGAGATGCCATGTGTCTTAGTCTGCTTTGCTATAACAAAATACCTGAGACTGAGTAATTTATACTGAACAGAAATATATTGGCTCACAGTTCTGGAGGCTGGGAAGTCCAAGATCAAGGGGCTGGTATCTGGCGAGGGCCTTCTTGCTGTGTCAACCCATGGAAACATGCAGACGGGCAAGACAAAGCAAGAGGAAGCTGAACTCCTCCTTTTATAACTGCACCAGTCACACCCAGGAGGATTGAGCCAACATGCTTAATCACCTCTTAAAATGTCTACCTTTAGATACTGCTACATGGCAATTAGATTTTAACATGAGTTAAATATTTATACCACAGCCCCATGTGTGATTGTTATAATATTGTTATGTGAGTATAGACCTCAAGATGACTCTAATAGAAACATTTATTCTAAGAAAGGCAAGAAATAGGCTAAATATAATAAAGATTACTCATAGTTGTATCACATAATTCTAAGAACTTTCAAATGACTACACCTTGCAAATAGCAGTCCACCTTTTTGTATTCCATAAGGTAAGTTTCTAGTAATTTTGCTTACCATTTTGACACTTAATACGTGATACTATATCCAGCTCATGATGCTTAATAAATGTTTATCAGTGGCATATGTTAATGAATAAATGAAGCAATTCTGGCTTTCTTGTAAAATGAAGTGAATGGCAGTTTCTGGTTAACTAGAGAGTAGGAGAGACACAGAAGTGGCTTGGATCACTGTGGTAGCAGTCAAAATGGAGTCATGTGAATAGCCATGAAAAATATTTTCTGGATAGAAGAAACAAGACTTTGAATGATGAATAGTTAGGTAGCTGATGGTGCCATGAACTGAAATGGGAAGTCTTTTACAGGAGAGGAAGGGGATGAAGAATCCCAGTAGTCAGGGCTCTCTTTTTCTCTTAGTGCTCTCCATGTGCTTTTCAGAACAATGTTAGTTCATACTCCTCAAATTGGATAGAAATCCTCAGAAGTTTTACTTCAAGTTTTAACATAGCCTTTAAATAAATTATGATTCGCTGACTTATCTTACTTTCATTTTTTATCAGAGTCCCTAACCTCCAGGTGGTTTCCAAAAATTTGATAATAAAACGTGCCAAATTTTCCTTTTAATGGTTACTGTTTGGTCTTTTAAACAGTGGTTCTCAAGTTAAAGTCTCAAAACCAGCAGTATTTGTAATTCCTGTGAACTTATCAGAAAGGCAAATGTTTAGGCCCTACTGTTGACTTCCTAAATCAGAAATTCTGGGAATTTCTAGTGACTAGCATTCTGTGATTTAACATGCTCTGCAGATAATTCAGATGCATGCTAAAGTTTGAGAACCACTGCTTAAAAATATTTTATTACTTGCTGCTTATTATTCAAGGATTACAATTTATGCATTATTTTGTTTTCTTTATTGCTGAGGGGCATGAAACTGCTATCAAAAAGATAACTAAAAAAGTTAAGAAATTCTACTGCATCATGTTTTACACACTAGGAAGAGGATTCAGAAGACTAATGTTTACACCCAGAAAACACCAGGCTAACCCATGGTGACGCACAATGCACAGAAAAAGGAGGTGTGGAAAAAACAATCAGTTTCTACCACTAAGAACAGGATATCATCTTTAGTAGATTAGATATTGAAATTAAAAGGAGGAAGATTGTAAAAAGAATGTGATAAAATACTCAATGATTATCCTTGTGTGTTTTTAGGAGAAAATTAAGGTATGTATATAATTTTCTAAGGAAAATTTTCAAATTTTGCTACGTAAAGATCATTTTCCATAGCATGTACCTTGAAATATAGTCAAATAGTATTATTTAACATTAAGTTATGATAATTAGTTTAATAAAAGTAATGATAAAGTTTGTCCTGAGAAGTAAAGTGGAATTTCAAACGAAACTATCTACGAATTTTCCCTAACCTCCATCCTGTATCCTATCTCTTCTCTCCATCTTCTGCCCAGTTGCTGAAAATCAAATGTGTAAGAAATGTATCATATATTTCTTTTCATTTATAGAAAAGCATATGCAGAACCCATTTCCAGGTCTGCTGTGCTTCCGTTGCTTGCTCAGTCTAATTCTCTGATCTTTGTTTGCTGGTGTGTATTCTGAGCATAAGCACCTCACCCCAAAGTGAGGTATTTGAAGAATTTAAAATGAATCTGTACAGCAGTGCCTGAAAGTTTGAACATCACAGTGTCGGAATCATGGCATCTAGCACTTCTTCCAAGTTTTAAAAACCGCCTACAGAAAGAGACAATGTTTTAGGCACTGAAAACTCAGGGATGTCGTTGTTGTTTACTTATTTTCTTTATTGGAGGATGATGAAAAAAAGAAAAAAATTGTCAGAAAAGATAGAATATGGGGAGGAAAGAAAATAACTATCAGCTCTTCTTGGTAAATCTAATTGCTCTCATACACTTCTTTTTGTTCAAAGACTAAGTTTTAGAGCTATTAACATTTTATGATTTGCTATTTCTTCTGTAAGTGTGTGTGTGTTTGTATAACAACTTTGAGATCTGAAAAAAAAAAACGTTTCTTTTACCTTAATAATAACAAATCTTTTTGTCCCATTTTTCATATTGTGCATATTTTTAGATAAATACAACTTTGTACTCCACGTTATTCACTCCAACACTGTCAACAGTAATTTTTTATTTGTAAAGAATTTGTTTAATACTTATTTTAATGGATTCGTAATGTCCCATCAAGTGCTATTCTTTTACTTAAACATTTCCTATTATTGGATTTCAGTTCCCATCAATATTTTAAATTCTGATGTTCTGATACTTTCACTCTAAATTTTTCAATCTTGCTTTAAGATCCAAATGTAGAAATTATGTTATTATTTCTTGGTTTTATAAAACTTGGGGAAATCTAATTGAGACCTGACATACTAATTTCATAGAACGTCATTTTTGGAATGGTCACACATGTCAAAACTTCTTTAGCAATTTTGTTTTTATCATTGTCAAAAGAAATCTTTCTGTTTTTCAATACAGCATGAATAATTTGATGTGAAATTTAATTACTGAAGTAGAAATAACATTTGAAATTATTTTCATTTATATTACAGCCACAGTGTATTAAAGTTATGTATGCAAACATATGTACTTTTTTCTTTAAGGATATAAGTATATATCACTGTATGCTAAGAGTACACACATGTGTACATACACAGATATGCTTGCATGTGTGTGTGTTTGTTTTGATGGGAAAACTGTTGTCACTGTTATTTAATGTTGATTCTTATTCACTTGCATGTCTAATTACATTGTACCCAATAGACACCAGAAATATGTATAAAATACATTAAATTTAAAAACCTGTTAAAATAAATACCATAACCCAAAGATAATTTTCTTCTTCCAGTTTTCACTAAATGGGAAATATTGATATAATATCTTCATACCTCCTCAAATTTAACCTTGGTGTTATTGTAGCAATTGGAAAATATTGCCTAGGTACTCAGTCCAGGACAACGGCTTGTGTTTGTGTAAGATAAGCAGGGATATTAATGTGGACAAGGTCGACACCTCTTTAGTGATAGTCCTCAGGGCAACAACCAAAGGTAAAGTTCAAATCATCAGCATGATGTGTTTTAACCCAAAAAGCATGATTCATGTCTCAAAATCTGCTAACAAAATTCTCCACACAATATTAAAAACTTTGTTTCTCATCAAAGCAGTGCTTTTTTTAATGTAAAAATGTCATGGTGTTGTCTTACATCAACAAAGATGTGTGCTAAAAATTTAAGTGACATGTCTGATAAAAAGAAGATATGCTAGATTTTAACCCCAATTTTATTTGCAACCCAAACTTTGCTGTGGACTGCAGAAGGCCTTTTGCCCTGGGGTCTGTAAGAAATGCTACCATCAAAGCTGAAATTCAGACATAATTCACATAGGAGAAAAGATATGCACATATAGGTGTGTATACATATGGATATATACTACCTTTATTTTCCCTCTAAAAGTAATATCATGACTCTCATAAAATATGAAATGGCATGTGTCAAATATTTTATTCAGCTCATTAATTAATGTGAAAAGCAATAAGAAACTAAGACCAAAACTTACATCAAAACTAGGTTATGTCTTATAGGAAAATAAAAAGTAATATTTTGGGTCATCTTTAAAGGACAAAAAGCAATTGTATCTCTACTGGGCAAAATGGATGTGCATTGCTGTGGACAATAATCATTTGCATTACTCTCCATTTTCTACAACTTAACTTACAGAGGTCTAAAATATCCTAGTATTTTAGATATACTATGAAAAGTGCCCATCCCTGTACAGTCAGATAATCCTTGTAGGGTTCCCTAAACAATAACCAGGACTTCACTGAAAGCTGCCATTTCCAAGTTTTGGACAACTCCCCATTGTAGTTCTGAGTGCAAGGGTTACATTACCACCCACATGATAGACTTTTCAAGTAGTTGAAGAAAAAATTAAAACTGAATCTGCACAATATTCCTTTCTCATGGTAAGAGGGTACTTCAAAAAGTTTATAGGATTCATATTATCTTTTAATTCTATTTTTCCATGAACTTTTAAAAGTACCTTCCTGTGTGCAGTATGTATCAGACCAGTAGCATTTTATATCAGAAAGCATCAAAGTGTAAAAATTGTTAAAGTCAGGAAATTTCATTTTAAAACTCATCTTTTAATAAGATAAAATAATAAAATCCTAATTTATAATGTATAGAAAGTTAAGAGAATTGTCTTTTTTTTCACGTAAGACTGTAATGGAGGGATAAGAGAAAGAGAATTTAACCTTAGGATTTTATTATTTTATCTAATTGCTGCAAATGCAACACATGTTTCTAATACATTTATTGTAATTTGTGCATTATATGCATTTTCTGAAATTATAATGGTAATTGGCAGAGAAAATAAGGAACTGTACAATTATTTAATCATAAATGGTTCAGATTATGAATGTATTCAAGAAGTGTGGACATGAATAGCATATTTAATATGGTGTATTCTATCTGATATATATTATGATGAAGGAAACTGAAACTACAAATTCTCCATCTAAGTACTATCATCTTCTGGCTCATTTCCTATCTCTAAAGCCAACTGAGAAAACTAGGAAAGAAAAGAAAGATATATCAAAACCACACACACACACAAAAGGACCAAAAAGAGAAAGAAGCGAAGCAGAGTTTTGCTTATAAATAGGTCTCAGTCTCTGTCCCTCTCTGTCTGTCTTTACACACACACACACACACACACACACACACACACACACGCACACGCACACGCACACACACACACACACACACACACTCTTCAAAAAGCTTATAGAAATATTTGCATTATCTTTTAATTCTATTTTTCCATGAACTTTTTGAAGTACCCTCTTATTTAAACACACATATACGTGTATACACCCATATACATACATACATACATATTTAGGTCACAAATGTGTATACACATAAATACGCACATTCACACACATATTAAGGACGAGAAACTATTCCTGGTAAATAACAATCATGAAATAATTAAAAGGCTTTTCTTTCATAGAATTTACATTCAGATAGAATAAAGATAGTCAATAACACACCAACAATTCAATATATAAGTTTAGATACTAACAACTTTCAAGAAAATAAAAATAATTTGGGTGTTTTGGGGTTTTTTTGCTATTTTATTTTATTTTATTTTGTCAATATACAATGTGGTTGATTATTGCGGCCCATACTGAAACCTTCCTCCCTCCTCCCACTCCCCCCTCCCTCCCAACAATGTCCTTTCTGTTCACTTGTCGTATCAACTTCAAGGAATTGTAATTGTTGTGTCTTCTTCCCTCCCCCTCCTCCGGTTGTTTGTGTACTTATTTATTTAGAAAATAAAAAGAATTTGAATGAAAAGCAGGTGTAATTTTAGATCAATGAAGACCTCTGTGATAAAGTGAGTGAGCAAGTGATAGAAATATATGAAGTGATATTTACCAGACACTGTAAAGAACTGGGCAGGATAGTGCTTGGATTCTTACAGTAACAGAAAGAACCTATTCATCCTTAAAAAAGAAGGAAATCCTGCCATTTGTGACAACATGGATTAACATGGACAACATGAAATAAGCCAGTCACAGAGGGAAGTATATCATGCATGATTCCATGTATGATAGTCATATTCATAGAAGCAGAGAACACAATAGTGATTGCCAGGGGCAGGGGGATGTGGGAAGTAGGAAACTGTTTTCCAGTGGCCATAAAGTTTTAGTAATGCTAGATGGATCAGTTCTAAAGATCTGCTATATAACACTGTGCCTATAGTTAACAACCCAGTATATACACTTCAAAATTGTTAAGATGGTAGATCTCAGGTTAAGTGTTCTTATCACAAAAATAGGTGGGGTAAGACACAAGTAAACTTTAGGAGGTGTTATATATGTCTATTACCTTATTGTGGCAATGGTATCACAAATGTTTGCATATGTTCAAACTAATCAAATTGTACACAATAAATATGTGTAATTCTTTGTACAGCAATTATACCTCAATAAAGCTGTTTAACAAAAACAAAAAAAAAGAAAAGAAAAGAAAAGAAAAGAAGCAGCCAGTGTGACTGGCAAAAATGAAGGCTAGGAAAACTTACAGCAGCTGAATTTGGAAAGGAAACCTGGGGCCAGATTAGGTTACTTTATATAGGCCATAGAAAAGATTTGGGGATTTATTCTAGATACCTTTGAAAGATATACATATTTCTCTCTCAGAAGTGACAACATTTGATTTTCCTTTTGGGAAGAAATCAGAGGAGCAAAAATGGCAAAAAGTAGATCAGTGGGAGGCTACTGCTACAATCCAAGATGCTGATGACAGTGGCCTGAGTTAGGAAATAGTGGTTCCCATGATAAAAAATGGTCTTACTGCCCCTTTTTCTTCTCAGGTATCTCAAGGAAAAGCTATTCCTAAACCATCTCTGGTTAGTTCATGAACTGAAACAAAAATTATTAAAGACATCCAGAAAAATGAGTTCTCATACAAAGATGATAAAGAACTGTGATAACCTTCTGACATTTTATTTTACCCTGGATCAGATTCTAAATAATGGTTAACAGCAATTATATTAAAAATATAGTCAATCACTCTTGAGAATTTTACTTGATTGATTTCATTGTAAAATTACTTGCCCTTAAAATTATCTTTAGTTTAAAAAAATCAGTTGATATGTTATATAATTCTTAATATCTTCTATTATACCCAGGTTGTCATATTTACATTATAGTACTATATATGTATATGATTTACATATAGTATGTATAATATATATATGTCATTCATATATTATACATTGTATGTTTACACATACACAAGCACACACATGCACACATATATGATCAACGAGATTTTGCACCATGGATACCACCATGCGAGAACAACAAAAAACAGTGAACGTTATAATCATACTCTTGGTTTAGATCCTTCATTTTCTACAATAAGATCTTGCATTAATAAAATCCAGAAACCCTGTGTCTGCACCCTTTGGAAATTACCATTGTCTTTAATGCCTAGTTGTCATTCTTCATTGGTACCACCACATCTGACAGGAAGTTTGGTTTTTCTGTCCCCTGACCAAAGTATTTTAATGAGTTTTAAAGAACAGTAAAATATTGACAAATCCATCCTGATTGTCTTTTTAAATTTCAGTCTTGCTCTGAACTGTGTTTTACTGTCTCAACTCAGAGTATCTTCCTCAGAAGTTTACATCTTCTGCTTCATAATATACCAAGGGTGGCAAAAGGCCCTCAGAAGTCCCCTAAACTTAGCTAAAGTTAGAATGGCATGCTCAAAAAAGTTTTACCGAAGTCTTTAATTTGAAAATAACAGAATGAAATTACAAAGTAAAAAAGAAAAACCCAAATTGTCTATTCACCATATTACTTCTGATGTCTTCTGATTACTACTGAATTCTCTATAGGTCATCCTCCTCTGCAGCAAACCTCCCTACTTCTCTCCATCAAAGCATATTTCATAATTATAATTTTGAAAATTAAAGCAATATTTTCACACTAATTTTATCCTTTTCAATGAGATTCTATTACAAAGAATATTGATATTTCACATATAAGGTAATTTTCTCTCAAATTTTTGTCATGTAATGATTATTTAGTGAGAAAAGTGTTCCTAAAGTACTAACCCTTGTTCAGTAATTTTAATGGAGCCAAGCCAAAGGGTATGCCAGTAGTTGCAGTCTGATGTTAATTTATAGTTCTTGGGTAATTGAAAGGCTGTGTGGGATGAATGAGAGAGGATGAGAAATGGCAGAAGAGGAAAGATCCCAAAAGCCTTTTTTCCTCCACCTGCTGTTCCTCATATTGTTGTGTTGTTTCTTTGAAAACAAATACAAAAATCACCTGGAGTTCTTGTCTCGTGTCTCTGCCTGCAATCATAAGGAGATTTTAATTCTCCCCGGTGGTATTTCTAATTATATTTAGTTCACTATTGCCTGTGTTATAACCAATATTGATGGTTTCATTGTTTTTTATAAAGTAAAAATGATCCAAAGGAAGACTAGAGGCAAACCCATTGAGTTAAAAAAAAAAAAAAAAAAAAAAACTATAATTTTTTTCATTGTGACTGGATAAATATATTTTTTCATACATAATTTAAAGTTCAGAGATATTTGTTAAAATATGCTCCAATAGTCAGTTGAAGATATATTTTTATTATTATTTATTTTCAATTTAATATGTAAGGGACATTATTGACAATTATATACTAAAACAGTCTGCATTCCCAAAACTAAATATATATATATATATATTAAGTAAGTTAACAAACTTACCTGTTGCTAATACTTTAAAAATTAATTTGTTCCAGGATATATGAAACATTTGCAAAAAGAGTGACATGCTTTATCATTAGAAATAACATATTTAGGACTCAAAATAACTTGCTAATAGTTTATATATTCAGTTGTTATTGTTTAAGTGCCTACATTGTTATAGAAGCATTTCTTAATTTATAGTCTAAATTTTCAAACCCTGAGTTTACATGCTTGTAAGATTCATTTCCCTTGGTGCAGAAGTATATCATATAACCTTCTTTATTAAATCCATAACTTACTGAGATAAATTTAAACCTAGGACTCTTCCAAGAGCTAAATATGTTATCAGATGCTATATTTCTAAAAGCAAATATTCAAATTTTTGATTTATAAATGAAATTAATACTTTTCCAAAACTTTACCCAGAAATGGCCTTTAATAGCCAGGGACCAAATTTTATCAATAGGTAAGAAAATAAATATATTCTTAAATATCTAATAATTTCATTGCATTTCTATTTTAAAACAACTAAATAATAATGGATAACATACTTTAAAATGTCTGAGAATTACACATTAAAATGTCAAAAATATATTATTGATAAAATAATTGATTATTATTATTATTATTATATGAGACAATACACATAGTGAAAATATTTTTAAATATCATTTGATGAGAAAGCACCAATTCTTTAATATATGCTGATTTTTTTGTCATTTATAAGAAGCTCTAGATAGTTTCATTTTATTCTCTGGAGTAGCATCTAATTGATGCATAGTAACATATTCTATAACTCTTCATATTTCCAAGAGACTGGGTAATCTTTAAATATGAAAAAATAATAGATTCCAAATGATTAGCTAGAGTCCATAATACTGTGTTCATGAAATTCTTCCATAAACAAAATGTCTATCCATAGAAACTTCCAATTTCTTATTATTTTTATAGCGTTGTATTTGGGGACTAAAATGCAATATTAATTACAAAAAGATCATGTGTATATATTAAAACAGTGTTCGTGGGTCCAAGATGTGTTTATATATTGAGATTAAAGTATATTGATAAAGTTATTATATATTATGATAATCTGATATACCTACCTTTAAGTATGTACTTAACATATACATAAAGATAAACTTTTAAGGTAAAGTTCAAGATAGTTTACCATCTATTGCCTTTGCATTCGAATCAAGGGCTTTACATTAGGTGATTCAAATGGCATACTACACAAATGGACATCAACCCTCTCTCTCTGTTACCTAGAATTTGAATTCCACCTATTTATAAAATATAGGACTACACACCTAGTATTCTAATCCAACAAACTGAAATTTCAGGATTCTTATTTGTCTGCTGGTGTAAGTGTGTGTGTGTGTGTGTGTGTGTGTGTGTGTGTGTGTGTGTGTGTGTGTGTGTGTGTAAGTCCACATATGTGTGAATAATTTATTGTTTTATCTTTTAGCTTTCTCTTACTCTGTTTCATTTCTACGTATCTGGAACAGAGGAAAGGGATTTCCAAGCATGATTAAGCAATGACTCAAAACTTAACTAAAAGTCTCTAAGAAACATTTTAGAATTAAATTAATTGATGTTAATAAGGTTGTCTCATTGTCTATGTATTCAAATGTTGAAATGAATACTGAATCATTAATAAAAGCAGAGAGACAACACACACAAAAAATTAGGCAACTAGGTGCTCATTAAACTAGATACAGAATTAAACAGCAAGATATATTCAAGTAAAGGGAATTGTGCAGTTTTCTCACCCAATACTAACTTGAAAACACAGTTTTAATTCTGTGGCTAATCTTTCCTAGAAGGTCTCAGGTAATTTAATTAAAATGACTTTGAACTAGGATAAAGAAATTTACTGACCAACTTCAACTCTAGCAAGGAAACATCATGGGACTTTACTTATACCTTCATTTTCTTGTGTCCAGTTTTAAAGTGTTTAGTAATGCCGTTGTGAAAATCAAGTATATCTAAAACGTCTTTAGTTTAGCTCCTTCATAGACTTTCTATTTACAAAATATATTGTTTTTACTATGTTCTTTATGTAAAGACTTTCTTTTTCAAAAAATATATAGCTCTCTATTTCATAGTCGTTTAAACTTTTGTAAAGTTAAATTAGAAATATGTAAGTGCTAAAATAAAAACACATTGAATTATAAGTATTATGAACACGTGCTGTGGCTTGAATATGGTCTTTCCCACCAAAACTCATGCTGAGGCTTGGTTCCCAATGTGGTGAAGTTGGTAGCTAGAGCCTTTAAGAGGCGATTAGGTTCTTATGATGGATTAAAGTCTCTCTTGTGTGACTGGGTTAGTTCTCATGGGAATGGATTAGTCCTTATCTTATTATTTTCAATAATTTTTCTTCAGATTTTTAAGTGTTTGAGATAATACAAATTGAGATAATACAAATGACTGGATTGTCAAGTCAGACAAAGCATAGGTCTTACCTGGTATCAATCACTACTATTAATTTCAGGAATACAAGTAATTATGGATAGTAGGTGAGGCAGGGAGAAGTCTGGGACCTCCAACCCAGCTTCCAAATTCCTCTGTTTTCTTATCAAGATATATTCATGTTCCAAATTTATATATAAGGTCTAAATAATATGTGTGATTTATATCACTCACACATAAAGAGCTATTCATGTCATGAAACATCTTCATGTTATATTCAGACAGTGACAGAGCTTACCTGACATTTTCCAGGGAGTCATGCCCTCTAAATCAATAGGTTTGTGGTTTGTTTGCCACAGCTACTAGTAGATAATTAGGTGCATCCTGCTAAAAGCATTCTGTAAATAAAAACTCTACTACTGACAAATACCACAAGCTTGTTTACTAGGAAATCTGTCAGTAGCATGTTTGTCAGGAGATTTGATGGAGTGGACCAGTTTTTTTTCATTCTAAAAATCTGTCCGTTAGCCATTTCTTTACATCTAGACGAAACGCCATCAATTATGACAGTTTTAATTCTTTCCTTACAAACCATGTATTTTTGTTCTCTTGCTTGCTAGATTAGCTAGTCACTAAAGTACAAGACAAAATAAAAGTAATCCTTACTCATAAAAATAAGAGATAGATCTAAATACACCATTACAAATATTTGCTATGAGTTCAAATTTGATATTTTTTATCAGACTAAGAAAGTTTTCTTCTATTCCTTTTTTGTTAAGAGTTTTATTAGAAACAGTTGACAAATTTTATCTAAGCTTCATATGTGCTAATGTGATCATTATTGATCGCAATTAATTTCTAAATGTGACGAATTTAATTGTTTAATGTTAATTCTAACGTGAATTTCTAGTAACTACAATTACTCATGTTGCATTATATTTTTAATATATGTTAGTATTTTTTCCCTAGGATATTTGCAGTTGTTTGTGCATACAATTAGTATTAGGTGTTTCGTCCCTTAACTGGAATTTTTCTGATATTTTTCTCATGATCAGAGTGAGCTACGTTTTGGGAGGAGGAAGATCACAGAATAAAAGTGTAACTTTTGACACATCATTTCAAGGGTACATACCATCATCATGAATTACCATGAATGATTTTATTTGATTACCTGGATGTGGTAGTGCTTGTAAGCGTTCTCTGATATAAACTTTTCTTTTTTTTTTCCATTTCCATACAGCGATTTTTGAAAGGGGTCATTATGTATAGCCTGCACTTAATTAGTAAGGTGTTATGATCTATTTCTTTGAGGGAGAGTATCTACACAAATTATTTTGAATTTGCCATCATGGGAGATGACTCTTCTTTCACATTTATTTATTTATTCAATCCTTTGTATTCAATCCTTTATACATACACACACACACATACATCAGTATAGACATTTATTTTATACTTGGTGTTTTAACTGTATTTTCTGGCTCAAATTAGTCTAATTTTGGCCATTAGGAACTCTTTCAGTTTTCTCTTATGTCATTTTTACAACCCTCTACACTCCAATCATTATGTTTTTTGCTTCCTTCTTTGCTTTTAGAACTTCCTTATTTTATGACCCTAGAAGATGGTCCAGGCTCTTGTATATTGTCTGTCTCAAACTAAAAATCAGCCATTTCTCCAAGGGGCCATGATTACTTTTATTGGAGAATAGTATTAGAAAAAAAGATCTGAGTTCTAGGTCTGCTCCTTGCAACTTGTGAATCGCTGCTCATTGTTCCTAGCCTTTTCAGCTGACAGAACAAGGAGATACATGTATATATAGTAATCCATATGTGTGTATGCACATAGGCATAAATACTTCTCTACGTAACATCTGTCTCTATATTAAATGTGTTTGTACTGATGTCTTCAATTATTATCTATGAAGACATGGATCATTCTAGGCTCTTCCCCTTGGTTATTTGCATATTCATACTCAATCATCTGTGTCCTATTTACTTTATTGTCCAATTCCTATAAATACATATATATATAGCAGTATCAGAAATGTTTACTCATACACCAAGGGAAACTTTACTAACTAGATTACAGTATTTATGCAGTTCCCTTCGCCTTTAGGCTTACAGACTTTAATTTCCAAAGTTGCTTAGTTCAGTACTTGTCTTAGTCCTTTTGGGCTGCTATAACAAAATACCATGAACTGAGTAGCTTATAAAACTAAAAATTAATTTCTTACAATTCTGGAGGTTGAAAAGTCCAAGATCAAGATGCCAGCAGATCTGGTGTCTGGTGAGAGATTGCATAGATTTTCTTATCACAGACTGCGTTCTTTTCTGAGATGCCCAACTTCCTAAATATACATATTTTTTAATTTGCACACTTTAAGGCTCACTCTTTGTGTTATGAAGTTATGTGGATTTTGGAAAATTAATGTTATGTATCCACCATTGCAATATCATACAGAATAGTTTCACTGCACTAAAAATCTGTGGTTATTCATCCCTTCCCGCCTCCCCTCAAATGCCTGGTGACCACTGATCTTTATACTGTTTCTATAGTTTTGTACTTTACATATAGTCATATAATCAGAATCATACATTATGTAGCCCTTTCAGACTGACTATTAATTTACCAATATTCATTTAAGATTCTTCAGTATATGTTAGTGACTTGATGGCACACTTCTTTTTATGGCAAAATAATATTCTATTTTATGGACACACTACAATTTTTCATTCACGAAGAGGACACTTTGGCTGCTTCAAGTTTTTGGCTATTATGAATAAAGTGCTTTGTACACATTGTGTGCAGATTTTTGAATAGGCATATATATTCAAATGAGTTTGATGAGTACCTTGGAATGTCTTTATTGGATTATATAGTAAGACTAAACTTAACTCTTTAAGAAACTGCAAATTGTATTACAAACTGGCTGTACCATTTTGCATTTCCACTAGCAATGAAGAGGAGGTTTTGTTGCTCCATATGCTCATCAACATTTGCTATTGTTCTTTTGGATTTTAGTCTCTCTGATAGTGTGTAGGGTTATCCCATTGTTGTTTTATTTTTCAATTCCCTAATGATAAATGATGTCGAGCATATTTTTATATGTGTATTTGCCATATGTATTACCTTCTTTGGTGAGATGTCTTTTCAGATTTTTTTCTCATTTTTAAATTCAGTTCGTTTTCTTACTGTAGAAGTTTAAGAGTTCATTGGCTATCTTGGATACAAACCATAAACCATTTAAAGGTTTTGCTATTTTAATTTAGCATCTAAAAATATCTGTGCAGAAGATTTCTAGCAGAGTCAGTAGAGCATGAGACTCTTAAAAATGTCTATGTTTTATACTTGAAAACATACTATCCTTAACCCTATGGTTAATTAAGATTAGATTAATAATGTACAGATAATAAAGAATGATAGACTGCTATAAAATTCTTTACACATTCTCATGATGATATCTGAATATAGGCTAGTTATCTTGTCACACTTTGCATAATTTGCAAAAGGAATATAAAACTACTCTAATAGTGAATGTAGCAGTGATGGACAGTGAGGAAAATCGTGTTTTCACTCTTTTTTCAGTCCATAGCGCTCTACTTTGAAATCTGTGTTGAAAATTACTCCATTGCCTCTTCATGGAATATAGAATACCAACTCCAAAGTAACACTTTTTCTTATTTAAATTCACTGGCTTTCCAGTTCATACCTAAACTGGGCCTAAGAGGTAATAAAGGATTCCAAGTCAATTGCAAACTTGTTATAAAGTACAAGAAATCTTTATAGACAGTAAAAGTTAGCATAAAGGAACTGAGGAAGAATTTGAAAAAGTTGTTCAATTTGTTTATATTTCACCTTCCTCCAGATTGAATTTAAATGGATTGTTAAAATAGAATTTGAAAATAATTAATAGTTTACTTTTATATGGATATAAACTTCTTAAGAACAGGAGAGAGTGTTATTTTTATTATTTTCTCACCAATTAACTCTTCTATTTCTCTCAAAGAAAGAAATACTTAGGCAAAGTACTCCCATGTTGGGACATTTCCAATTTTATAAGAGTGAAATTTCTGTTGTCTCCAATATAATCTTTTTTACGTATACAAAAAGTGGTAAAGTTCTGATTACATACCTGTGTTACAGTAACGTATAATGACTATGACTAGTGATAATTATAATTAGCCTTGTGTTTATAAATGTGCTTAAACATCATACTTTTTTGAACTAAATATAGGTGTTTAATTTTATTTATTAAAATAATAATTGATTATCAGTTTGATGGCAATATTACTCGATATTATTATATAATGACAATCACCATGTCAAAGGATTTTACTTAATACATTGTTCATATATATCATTTTAAATGGGCTTTCACTTTGTATTCTAATTAATCTATAATAGTTTTAATTTCTTAACAACCTCTTTAATATTCAGTTTAATATAAGATGTATGTGTACTGTGTGTATCTGTATGTGTGTGTATTTGTGTGTATGCTTGTGTTTCTATGACTATTTGTAGGAGTCAAAGGTTGGCTTTGGCAGTTGGAATAATATATAGAGATCACTCATGAGGTCAGTGTGATTCCTACAGATTTGAGAGGCATAAAATTGCACCTATTATTTCTAAAATGTATTTTTCATAGGACAGGTAAAAATGTATATACGTGTGTGTGTGTGTGTGTGTGTGTGTGTGTGTGTGTGTGTGTGTGTGTGTGTGTGTGTGTGTGTGTGTGTGTATAGAATCCCTGTTTGTATTACTTGCTAAACCCAAGCAAGTTTGTGGATGGATTAGTCCCACTTATTTTTCAAAAGTGTAGTGTTTTTCATTGGCACCCTAATGCAGATGTATGGGTTCTAAAGGACTGAAAATAAGAGTTTTGTTTTGTTTTGTTTTTAAGTTGAGCATATTGGAAAGAACACTTTAGAAGAAGCTATGTAGAAAATTAAAAAGTAAAAATAAAAATATATTTGTATATTTAATCCTCATACATCAGTCTAGCTCATTCTGAAATACATTGAAAAAATAACTTTGAAGGTAAGAGTAATATTTAAAATACAAATCTCTTATTACCTTTTTTAAAATTTGAATATTATCTGTTTTCATTTAAAGTGAATATGAAGAAATCAGATAACACATTGTTCGTTGTTAATGAAAGTCAAGTGCAAATAATTCCCCATATTGTTACAAATGAATTTTTACAATATTGTAATATTCAGTTTTTCCTGAAATAAAAGAAAACAAGATACATTTGCATGAGATAAATATAATTATTTTTATTTATATTTGCCATTTAAATCCCTGTCTTTAAATAAAAGTAGCAAATACAAAAAGGTGTTTGGGCCATTTAAGAAATCTTCGTGAAGAATTGAGAGAAAATTATACTTTAAAAAGTTTTAAAATAAACAGAAAAAAGAAAAAAAATTTACATGAGAGAAAATGCCAAATGGGGTGGATGAACTTCAGGCTTAGTTGTATCAGGACACAGCTTTGATTCTTTGCAAATCTCTCAATATTTTCATCTCTACTAGTTTGTCCTCCTAGCTTCTTCATGTCTGCAGGATGTTTTCTTATTTCATATCTGGTGGAAAATATTAGTTCTATACTCTTTGAAAAATAAAAATAAAAAACAAAACTTGTTTCACATTATTGGATATACTTAGGTCCAGTGCCCACCTTGACCATTTTACCATAAGAATGGTATATATCAATGGCTGCTGTATATCAATTCCTGAATTGAAAACTCTGTGAAGAGGAGTGGGGAGGTTAATTGGCTTAAGACAATCAGGGCATACTCCAAGTGTACAGGCTGGACCAAATCCCCACGAAACTGCGTACCTGTTATACAATTTGGTAAGGAAAGAAATGTTCCAGAAACATTCATTCTAATATCATTTTTAAATAGTATTTTTTTCTCTCTCTCTCCTTTTTAAATAGTTCGAACAATTGCTTGCTATTTTCTTAAATCCTGGGTCCTCAAAACACAGAAGCCAAATAAGATTAAATATTCAAAGTAATTTACTGGGGAAAAGGACATGATGTAGGGCATAGATCCAGAAAAGGCTGGGAATGCCTTGTAGACTGTGATAGAGGACACAGACCTGACACTTGTGAAAGAGAGAGGAAAAAATGAAAAAGAAAATGAAAAAAAATATTGGGTTAGAAGAGTTTATCAAACCCTGTCTCTTGTTCAGTTCTGTGAGCTCTTCCACTGCAGGAGGTAAAACTCTCTCTGTATACTGCAAAGACACCTTCTGGCGCTCACACTTAGCCTTCAACTATTTGTTAATAATCTTCATTTTTTCATTATCCCCCTGCAGAACTTCAATACAACTTAGTTGTAACTGGCCAACACCACTTAGTTTTGCTGTCCTTGCAGGGATTATTAATTCGATATCTCCAAATTCTTGAACTGTTGCAGTAGCAAGTGCATTCCACTCACCAGAATAAAATCATTTAGCAATTAAGCTCCCACCTTGTGCCAGAAAGTATCCGCACCCTCTACACTACTTAAGAAGGCATGTTCTTTATCCATCAAGCAGCGATTGAATTTGTTAGAGTTTTTTAACTCTGTCTTACAACCTGTTTCTCAGATTCTTCCTGGCATAACTTGTACTTGATTGGGTATTCTAAAAAGCTCTCTGTAAGACTGGATTAGAACTGAAATATATTTATTGGAGTAAATGACTATAAAGCATAAAGAGGAACCAGAGAAGACAGGAGGAACCTTTGGATCATAATGCAGGTCTAAAACCTGTATAGAGAACAGCTGAAAGGAGAAAAGAGGATTGAAAAGTTTTGTCCAGGCTTATGTGGGACCTCTACATCAAACTCACCCGCTATAGGAGTCCCTGGCCTTTTAGCAATGTTCCTATATTTGTACTGATGTCATGCTCAGTCATTGGTTCAAAAAGCTGATGGGAATCACAGCCTCAACATGAAAGTGGCAATAGTTCTTCACGGCAAGTCATAGATAAATTATGCTTTCTCCTCCTGGAGTTCTGAATGGTGAATTTTCATGACCACCATTCTGGGTAGTAATTCCTAAATAGTCTTCAATAGGTTGTTATGATCTAATAAACAATCAATTAATATTTTTGTTCTAAATGTTATCATAAGCTCTTGAAAACTGTTCATATGCATGAATAATCTAGGAGGTAATTTTTTTTCCCTCTTCCTTTTTTTCCCTTTTTTATGTTTTACTGATTGTAAATGTTGGTCTTGGAAGCTGGTAGATAATAATGGGGAATTATCAGAATAAAAATGAGGTTTGATGTGATTTATTCATTTGAATGTACATATGTGTGTGTGTATATATACCACGTAGTACTTTTTCTTATTTTTCATTTGCATACATACATTGACTTTTCTAAATCTTCAAAATCTTCAAATTAGACATACATTTAGCTATCTTTTCTCCCCAAATGTACTTACAGTGCCAGAATGCAACTCATATTTTGTCACCTTGTATCTGAAAGTATATTAATACTATTTTTAATATTGAAAAAATATTGTTATTTGGAATTGGTCAGCTAGACTCTGTTTAAAACATCCTGATTTTGTAGGCGACATTCAAAACATCATAGTCAGGAACAAATCAAACGTTTTCTTTACATCAGGCCTGATTAAGGTGTTGACCTTGGCCATGTCAATGTCATAAGAGCTTCTTCACAGCCTGTTTTATCTGGTGATTGTTGACCTTGACATCCACAGTGAATGTAAGCATGTTGTTGTCTTCTGTCTTCTTCGTGGCCAACTCAGTGATCAGGAGGAACTTGATGATGGCATAGTGGTCGAGCTTGTTTCTCCTGGGAGCACTCTTCTAAGGATATTTGAGCTGCCTTAGAAGTCTCAGTGTCTTCGGCCACTGAAAGGTGGGTGATGTGCAGATCTTCTTTTTTGTGTCTGTGCCTGTGTATGCTTTTCAACATTGCCTTCTTGGCCTTGAAAACCTTTGCTTTGACTTTGGCTTTGGCTTTGGGAGGGGCAGCAGCTTCCTTCTTTGCTTTCAGTGCCATCTTGATGAAAAAGGTCCTATTAATACTATTTTGTTCTTGTGTCTAGGAGGCATTTGATTATGTTACTCAGGGTCCTCTTCATGACAATCCAAATGAAAATTGCCTTTCTGGCTTCAGGTTCAGGTTGAGTTGTACTTCTGAGTGTTTTTGTTTTACTTTATAGAAACCGTAAATCTTGTAAGTGATATTGTTTCTTTTTTCAATGTGATAGGATTAAAGCCAGTTTTATGAGCTACATAAAATTCATTTGACATAGTTTTTCTTATTGTTTTTGAACTGTTGTTTGTGCTAATAGTCTCTCTTGGATTCTGGCTTCTAATCTCAGCTAAAGAATGCAGTTACAGTTATTATACCAAATCAGATCAGATCAAAAAGACTATGCCTTAGACACCCCCCATTTAGTAAGCAGTATTCTGTAGAAAAAAACTCTAAGGTGCTTCAGTAGGAACTATTTGTTTAAGAGAGTTTGTAGATTGTACCAGTTGTATCTTGGCCATGGCTCAATGACATAGTAGAGAGTTGGTTTCCCTGTAAATCAGATCCACACTCTTCTAGTTTTAGTGGCTACTTCTATTTTTCTTATTCTCCACTATCCCCCAACAATTTATGTGTCTGATTCAATACTTATTAAATGTGAGTCACTAGAAACTCATGCATATAGAATGAAGATTACTTCAAAAATAGTATAAAAGTTTATAACATTTATGTGTTCTTACTCTATAACAGAAACTTTGCTAAATGTTTTAAGTGCTTTAGTTCACTTAATTAAATTATTTTTCTGTATTTTATTTTTTCTTTTCAACCACTATTGAGGTAAATTGACATACAAAAAAACTGTACATATTTAATGTATAAAACTTTATAAGTTCAGAGATAAGCATACACTGTGTAACCACCACCACAATATGTGCCATAAACATATCCATCACCTCCAAAAGTTTTCTCCCACTGTCGTTATCTATTTTTGTGGGTAAGAACACTTACCATAAGATCTACCCTCTTAGAAGTTTTTTTAAGTATACAATAGAGCATTGTAGGCTCTGTGCTGTACAGTAGATCTCTAGGAATTATTCATCTGGCATAACTGAAACTCTGTGCCCTTTGACTAATGCCTCCCCATTTCCTCCACACCCCCAATTCCTGGCAACAGCCATTCTACTCTGTGCTTATATGAGTTTTACTATTTTACATTCCTCACAAAAGTGGTATTGTAGTATTTGTCCTTCTTAGTATGGCTTACTTCATTTAAAAGACCCTCTCGATTCCATCTATGTGTTTTAAATGGCAAGATTTCCTTCTGTTTAAAGCAAAATAATATTTCATTTATATATATATATATATATATATATATATATATATTCATCTGTTCATAGACATTTAAGTTGTTTTCATATATTGGCTACTGTAAATAACGCTACAATGAACATGGGGGTACAGATACTCATTAAGGTCCTGATTTTGTTTCCTTTTGTTATCCTTTGTTTTCTGGATATATACCCAGAGGTGTGTTTGCAGAGTCATGTGGTAGTTATGTTTTTAATCTTTTGAGAAATCTTCATACCATTTTCCATGACGGTTTTACCAATTTAGATATTCATTAACTGAGTAAAAGTGTTCCCTTTTTTCACATACTCACCAACATATTTTTTTTTAATAAATAGCCATTCTGACTCATGTGAGGTAATATCTTGTGGTTTTTATTCACATTTCCCTGATGATTAGTGATATTGAGCACCTTTTCATTTATCTACAGGCCATTTCTATGTCTCCTTTAAACTAAATTCTATTCTACTTCTTTGCCTATTTTTAAATTAAATTATTATTTTTTTCTTTTTGGTATTGAGTTGTAGGATCTCCTTATATTTTTTGAATATTAACTACTTATCAGATATATGGTTTGCAAATACTTTCTTTCATTTTATAAGTTGCCTTTTCATTTTGTTGATTATTTCCTTTATTGTGCAGAAGCTTTTTAGGAAGCTTTACATCTGATGCCACAACATTTTAAAAAGATCATACAGAGCTATTTCAAGTAATTATATGTCAACAGATTGGACAAACTAAAAATAATAGATAAATTCTTAGGAACATGCAACCTACCAAGACTTAGTCAAGAGGAAGTAGAAAGCTGAATAATTCAGTAACAAATATGGAGATTGAATGAATAATTAAAAACCTCCCCCAAAAGAAAAGTTCAGGACCAGATGTCTTCACATGTGAATTCTACCAAAAATTATAGAAGAATTAATACCAATCCTTCTTAAAGTCTTCCAAAAACCTGAAGAAGAAAGAACACTTCCAAACTCATTTTACAAGGCCAGCATCACCCTAACACCAAAGTCAGACAAAGACACCGCAAGAAAAGAATACTAGAGGCCAATATCCTGATAACCATGAATGCAAAAATCCTCAACAAAAAAATGGCAAAATAAAATCAACAGCACATTAAAAAGGATTATACACCATAACTAAGTGGCATTTATCCATGGGATGAAAGGATGATTCAACATACACAAATCGATCAATGTGATATACTACATTAACAGAACAAAAGATAAAAATCACAAAATTATCTCAATACATGCAGAAAAAGCACTTGACAAAATTCAATGCTGTTCCATGATATAAACATTAAAAATTTTGATATAGAAGTAATTACCTCAACACCATACAGGTCATGTATTAAAAGCACAAGGTAACATCATAATCAATAGTGAAAAGTTGAAAGCTTTTCCTCTAAGATCCAGAACAAGGCAAGTATGCTCACCCTCATCATTTCTGTTCAGTATCATACTGGAAGTCCTAAATAGAGCAATTAGGCAAGGAAAAGAAATAAAAGGCATCCAAAAATGACAGGAAAAATTTGTCTCTGTTTGCAGATGGCATGATCATATATGTAGAAAACACTAAAGGATCCAGAAAAAAACTGTTAGAAAAAACTAATAATTTTATTAAGTAAATTTACAGGTTACAAATTAACATATAAAAACCAGTTGCATTTCTATATACTAACAACAAACTATCCCAAAAGGAAATTTCCAGAAGCTCACTTACAGTACCATCAAACAGAATAAATTTAACTAAGGAGGTGAAAGACTTGTATACTGAAAACTATGAAACACTGATGAAATAAATTAAATCAGAAACCAATAAATGGAAATGGCAAAGGAAACAATCAACAAAATGAATAGCTCATTTAATTTTACCAAAAATGTATCAAGCAGATTTAATTATTTTCTGCATTTTACAGAGAAGAAAACTGGCTAAACGGTTAAAGTGTTTTAGAATGGGGCTTTGAACAAAGGTTTGTTAGAATCCAGTTCTACATCACCAACCATCATGAGATGACATAATTTAGAGCTGTGGGTACTAGCTAAACGGTTGATTAAATTGGTTGACTATGGCATAACATTTTAAG